>NC_084945.1:26991184-27108608 GCF_949316205.1 Platichthys flesus | reverse complement strand
TTCTGTTGCTTTCACTGTCTGTAGAGAATAAAGAAGGAATGAAGGGCAAACAATATATCAGAGAAGAGAATAATGAGCTCTTCCCTTCTTCATTCTTCACTTCCTTCCCTTTATTCATGCTTGTCCTTTCCCATTCTTTCGTAACCTCACCTATATATTTATGATTGTTGCTTCATGAAGTATCACACAGAGCACGTATAAAAGCAAGGCCAACAATCCCTCTTACCTACAGAGTTTTTTTTAGTATGAGATAATTTATGAAAATGACTTTTTGCTCATTTTGTTTAATGTATGCACTTTAACAATTAATAACCCAAGCGCTGGGAGACTTTCAACTAAAGGCCATTAATTTGTATAAATCTGCCAAGCTCTGACAGCAAGAGATTTTTTAAACTGATCTGAGGGAAAGTGAAATTATTCTCTAGCCTCGGGTTAAATATTACTTTTCCTCCAGGACTTCTCCAGGTCCGGCTCCTCGCTGCTATCTGACCTTGTCATTGATCTAACTCTCCCTTTCTTGCTCCCTGTCTCCTTATTCTCTCACCGTGTTATCGGTTTGCATTATTTTTGCTCATCTCTTTGGTTATCGTAGAAAGCCGTGCTTTGTTTGTGAGTGGCCTCAAGGCCTTTTGAAACAGCTCCCTCTGAATTAAAATCTTTTCCTCCCGTCCATGGCCGAAGGAGTCCCAGCTTGTCCTCACACCTTCCGAGAAGAAATAACTACTTTGTAAGTAAATGCAGTCTGATATGATTTGATTTATCGAAAAAATGTCTGATGTTACAGGCAAATTTAAACAACTAAAAGTCTGGAAAAATCATTAGCTGCTTTCGTTGCTACAAGTGGATATTGTGTTGTGGGAGTTCATATATTACACTGTCAGTAAATTATTGGTGTATTATGTTGATGCTCGTCGCTGCTCGATAAAGCCGTGAGATCCCGACATGTGTGCATGTGTGTGTTTGTGTGTGCATGTAAGCAAATCGGGTAAAAGAGTTGTTCAAATAAATAATATTAATTTTCTTTTGTAGTACACATAGATATTTTATTATTATAATTTTTTTGCTTTGCTGCATGAATGTGACAACACTGAATATACAATTTGTAATTTTCTTGAAATGAAGAGAAGGACTTTACAGCGCAGCCAGAGATGTGATGGTCACTGTTGCTCAGTCCCTCTAAACAGAGAAAGCAATACCTGTAGACACTCCAACTGACAAAAGATTCAGGGATTTAACACATATCGATTCCAACTAAACCAAGCGTATGGCCCTCACAGCCTCTGTGCTCATATCCCTGAATGGTGGCTCTTTAAGTGTTCACCTGGCCGCTGCTTCAGCTGGATCTGTTATCTAGATCACAGCAATTTAGTGCCCTTCATTCATCATAGATGCCAGATTTGAAACAAGGCAACTGCAACACCCAGTACCCGCCAAGCTCCTACACTCTTCTAGGTCAAGGTCATGGATTCATTCTTGCACCGCTGAGAGACTTTTTCAAGGGAAGCAAAACAAAATGAAAAATAAAAAACCCACAATAGACAAAACACTGTAATGCAAAATATATAATTTTTATTTATCTGTTCTGTTTTCTCTTGCACAGGCAGATGACAGCAGATAATCATACATATCTAACGTGGGCTACTTATTGTTCAAGGAGGCAAATAATGACAACAAAAAAAAACTGTTACACAGCAGAACTTTCACTGTCTCTCCATGTACCAACACTATTTTTTTTATCCACCCTCCCAATGTCTATCCATCTCACTTTAACGTTCCTTCCTCTCTCGCTCTCTCCTCCTAGTGGTAGTTTTTCTTCTTTTTTTTTCAAGTTCAGACTCTGAGAGCATGTCTTCATTAGCTGCATTAACATTCACAGGCTGTAGTAAATTCTGACAGTGAAAAGGTCCCCGTAACCTTTAGTTGTGCAGAAATTTACTTCCCCAGAAAATTACAGCTGGCACTGTCTTAATTAATGCCCGCTTTCTTCTCTTGAAAACCCAGAGCCTGTCAGCTGGAAGAGAAGAGGAGGAAGGAGAAAGTAGAAAAACAGAGAGTGGAGAAAAGAGAGGGGAAAAAGGGGAGAGTGGTGGGGAAAAAAGCAAATCAGAGCGGAGAGGAGAATATGGTTGAAATTTGAGTCGAAGAAATGGTTTTAATAAGAGACGCTGGGATGGCGGAGGTAAAAATGAGAGTGTGAACAGGAATAAAAAAGTGGGGGGAGTCGCCGCAGCATATCACGATATTGCTGTTTGTTATTGTGTGTGTGTGTGCACAAGTGTGCAGTTGTTGTCGCATAAACACTGGGGGAATATCCCAGTAAGTAGATTCAGTAGATTCAAATCTATACTATCTCCTGCACAACTCCCATCTACTTTTCCACTCTCTCATTCTCTGCTTTTTGTCATCAAAACTGGTATACGAGAGAGAGAGAGAGAGAGAAAGAGAGGGAGAGAGTTAGAGGAACCTAATACATATTTTATCCTCGGCTATCTCCTGGGTCCAGACGCTGCTTTGTTCCAGGCCCTCTGAGGAGGAGAAGGGCTAAAGAACCAGAAATCTATCTTCACATTGGGGAAGCCCAGCACCACAATCCTGCACTGATTGGACCACAAACAAATGACAATAACTACAAGCATCTGCATGGGAAATATATCACCAAACATGTGTGTGTGTGTGTGTGTGTGTGTGTGTGTGTGTGTGTGGTGGGAGGAGGCTATGGGATACGCCTTTTTCAGTGATAGTTCCTGTCGAAGCAAACTGCAATCATGGCTTATCATCTGTCTCTCACTCAGTCTGGGTGTCTATACCTCTCCCTGTCTGCTTTCTCTCTCTCTCGCTCTCGCTCTCGCTCTCTCTCTCTCTCTCTCTCTCTCTCTCTCTCTCTCTCTCTCTCTCTCTCTCTCTCTCTCTCTCTCTCTCTCTCTCTCTCTCTCTCTCTCTCTCTCTCTCTCTCTCTCTCTCTCTCTCTCTCTCTCTCTCTCTCTCTCTCTCTCTCTCTCTCTCTCTACCCCCCTTCCAGCTCTGCAGACGCTAATTAGAGAAGTGAGTCGCAGCTCTGTGATAGACAAATGTCAGCAAGTGTCTCCGGTCGCTTGGTAATTGGCTGACTCAAAGCCATCGGGAGAGCAGAGATGGTGAGGGGACAAGAGAGTTTACACTCGGGGGGGCTGTCCGTCCCGCCCTGTCTTCCTGCAGATGAAAGTCAAATTGTCTGGGAAATCACTGACTGGCAGAGAGTTGAGATTGTTGTCAGGCACGTTGGTTTGACCAACACCTAAAAGTGTATTTTTCATGCTAGTCTGTGGAATCCAGTTGGAAAGATGTGTCCTTGGAGTGAAATCGCTTTGATACATTTTTGGCATTTGAAAGACAACCTGTTCCCATTACATTGAATTATCTTTATTAACCCTAACCCTTTATTGGAATGGGCTGTTTCTTGGCCTGTGTTGATGCTCCGGAGCTACTTCAGAATTATTCCTTGTCATTAGAGTCCTCCCCAAACAGTTCTACTTTATACCGTCACTTAGGTATTGTGTGTGTGCTGGACGTTGTGTTTATCCTATCTGGTTTATCTGCAGTGAAGATTTCATAATAATAAGAATCATTTGAATGTATTGTTCATGTGTGTGGCCTTTATATGTTCAAACAATTTACTTAGCTGGTGGTATTTTTCCATTAATTGCATGTCAGCTATTCAGAGGTCTGTTAAGGAACCAACACAATCTTCCGAACCACTTTCACAAAATAAAAGCTCTGTAATTCTGGCTAATTCAAAACATTGCAGCAATTGGGCATCTCTCTATGTCTCTTTAATTTGGTCGCTTTCCCCATACTTCCACCATACATTACTATGGTCTCTGTCTTTCTTGTGAAAGTCTTAGATGAGAAACTTTTTCGTAATACATGGGCTCATTTTATAAAGAGAGCCAGCCTTGCACTGGTCATTATTTTGTAACACATCATGAAATTTGGGGGCGTCTAACGTCAAGTAGTTAGGACTTTATTTTGAACAAATGGGCTGCAAGCTTCAGGCTACTTGTTTAGCAGTCCACATGTGACACCTCCATTAGAGGAGCACCCTGACCGCTCCGCCATAAATTCTCATGTCTCCTAATTAGAAATGTTTGACGCGGGCCTTAGTTAGAACCACAAGAGTCTCCTCTTTAAATAACATCTCCGGCCACGCCATCAAATATCTTCATCTCATTTACAAAAGAGCTCCTTCTATGTCCCACATCCTTTTCTTTAGTTTTTAGCCACCCTCCCTCCGTTTTGTCATTTGGTACTTTATGCAACTTGCACACATTACCATCACTCCCACAGCACAGTTGGTTATACCAATTATATCAGCTAATCAAAACAGTTAAGAGAACGAGGGAATGGGAGAGCTCCACGTCAAGCAGGGAGTCAGGTTATTAGAGTAGGTGCCTAATGACTGCAGGTTTAACTAACCTCCAGCATCTTGTTCCTAAGCGTGTGGGAATCATTCCGACTTTTACCGGTGTTATAAAAGAAAGATAGCGCAAACTTTCTACTTTTGATTTTGCTCATGTTGATCCTTATCAGCTGACATGAACAATTCTTCACCGCTTGATAAAGCCATGCAATCCCTACAGGAGCACAGGTGTGTGTGTGTGTTTATGTGTGCGTATATAACGCATATCTCCTTGCTTCAAAGGGAAATAAAACATATATGCCCTGCTCCTGAAATATCTACTCCACACACACACACACACACACAGACACACATACACACTCACACACACAGGCTCCCTGTGTTACCTGTGATGATAAACGGCTCCAGATTTTAAGATTCCCATTTCTAATTTTCTGAGTGGAGAGGCAGGTCTATGGCGATTGATCAAATTGGGCAGTTAAACTCGACCCCCACCCTCGGACTCCCCCCCCCCCCCCCCCCCCCCCCATCCTCTACCTTCCCCGCTCTCTCTTGTCCTCTATCTCCATCCCCCCCCCCCCCTTTTCCTGCCCAAAGACCCTCTTAAAATATTAAACTAGATTTATGGTCACCACACCTTTGCTATTAATATCTCCAAAATTGACAAGAAATGATGCATTTCCATTTAGTAGGAGAGAAGAATTCTGAAAAATTCTGTGCAAAGAGCCAATTCCAGGGGTGCAGATTGTACCTTCACCTGGATCACTGCCTATCACACTGTTCCCTGATTGTCAATGACCTCACACAGATTTATTCAATGAAATCAAATAAAACCATTAAAGTACTAAATATATGAACAAACAGCACAAAGACAATCGGAAATTATAACAATATACTCCATGTACATAGAAGCTTTAAGGTTTGGGAAATTTCCAGTATTTTCGTCCTTTTGAATGTAGCCTACATATTCATTTTGACTTATTAAGGAAAAACACAATCTGACATATTTAGTATCATAGGAATCATCATCATCAGTACTAAAATTAAATAACCACTTAAAATAAAATGTTTAAATATTTTCCCTCCTCCTTGAAATAAAATAATGTTATCCATTCATTCTAAAAATTTTAATTAAAACTTTCCTTTAAATGAGTCTATGGATATTTAGTACAGGCTATCAATGCAATACTGTTTGCATAAGACAAACTTTTAAATGACATTATAAGCATTATAATGTTCTAAAAGTAATCACTGATTTCTTATTTCATTCATAGAATTATCAGTCCTGGCAGATGAAATTGGTACAATATCAATAATGATTGATAATGAGAAATGTATATCATTTCTTATATAGTTTTCTGTCAAAAGTATACACAATTTAAATTTATAATATTTTAAGATATTAAGTATATATTCTATTCAGTAGTGAACATAAGTTTTGAGCAAAAGTCTGGAGAGAAAGCCATATACGTATTCATCAGTAACCTTTTTTTTTTCATTATAATAATGATTAAATACTGGAGAAATGTGGTGGACCTTTGATATCTAACGTAAAATCTATCTGTTGTTCAAACAAACTGATGTTAGAGAAGTCAAGTGGACGAGAAGTTCTGACCGGTTTTAGTAGTTCTACCCCTGAACTTGAATCTCTTGTCTATTGTGTTCCCACTCAGTGAGTATTTTACTGGGAACCTATGCCTTGTGTACAAAATCTGGACTATAGATTGTAACTCTCTGCTGAAATCTAAAGCTTTACCAGTGAATTAAATATTAGGCTGCATTAAGTATCCTCTAATCTTTTCTCGCTCCAAATATTTAACAAAAACTGAGCTACAAAGAACGGATTTTAATATTTTGCAACTACATTTTACAACCCACAGAGGTTATTCACTTCCCTCCCCCTCGGTGTGTGTCGGGGAGTATTGATTTGCACCTACTCATGTTGCTCGGATTATACATTCATACACAGGTTCTCAGCACGCACTCATTTGTTGAGCATGCATCTCACTCATAGGAAGCTGTGCGGACAGCAAATGCGTTGGTTTCCCAGTGGGGTTGGTACAGAGGGAGGGAGAGAAATAGCGACGGGGTGGTTGGGGGGGTGGGGGCAGCTGGGCGGGGGGGACTGAGGCGACTGAAGCGACTTTGTCTCAGGAGAGGAGCTCCTTCGATCTGATTATTTGGGAAGGACAAAGTGCTTTTGTTGATGAAGAGTCGCTGTGATATCTGGGAGTTGGGAAATCGATGGGACACACGGAGCTCTGGCACATTGATCCTGGTCTCGGCATTGACAATCCATGGCCTGGTTAGTTATGTGAGAGAATGAGGCAAAATGAGCAGCTTGTGTGAAAGTGCTTCTTTTTCTTCACCGGGTCGTGCAGACGCAGAGCTGTTATTTGTATCATTTGTATTGACAAGCTCGGCCGTGGAATGATTAATAATCGCCCGTTCCAAAGTTTAAGCACTGTGTGTATATGTGTGTGATTGTCTGTCTGCGTGCGTGTGCACGTATGTGTGTTAGAAGCAGGAAGTGTGATGCTATTATGCAAGTTTGTTCCTTTCAAGTCTCTTGCTCACTGCTTTTAAAGTATGAGGAAAACTTAGAGAAAAAAACAGAGAAAAAAAGAACAAAAGTAGCGCTGCATATTTTCTAGCAGATTCCAATGCAGGAAATCGAGAGAGAGAGGGAGAGAGAGACTGAAATCACTCAAATGAGGGCCTCTCATTATTGGGCCCGGACGTTGTTTGTCCAGGCAGCCTTTTCTTGGCACCTTGTTAGAGATGTCCACGGCTGGTAATTGGATCCGTCTTGCTGTTAGAGTGGAGCCTCAGCTGACAGACGCTCAGACCGGAGAGACGCTTAAATGACAAATGTTCCCTCTCCTTCTCAAACCTGAGTGTAAAGCTGTGATGTCTCGTTATCGTCTCTCAGATGAGGCTTGAGGGCTCTGGCAATCAAGCGGGCTGCTTAAATCTACCAGCCCACAGCGGCAGGGAGGTGGTGAGGGTGGGAAGGTGTGACTGACGCCTCGAGAAAGCGTTAAGTAAAAAAGTTAAGAGTGGATGGATTTTGTTCTATCTTTGTAGGTGTTTGTTAAAAGTAGAGAGAGCTATTATTTAACTTTTTCCTCATGGCGCATTTTCACCTTGGTCAGAAGAAACCAAATTTTAGTCAAACATTTACTGCCATAACATTCACTGTATTTACAACAGTGTACTGATTATAAGACCATGACAACAAAATCAAACTAGTTTTATAAGGCAAAATCATTTCAAATCCATTTATTTTACTTAAACTGTTTTGGATGTACTGTAATTACATGTTGCTAATAACGTGCTAATGATACCTTTTGATCACAGCTTGTGGCACAAGTTTACTTGGAGTTCCTTAAAAGGGTTCAAACAGTATAGTGGTGTATAGAGTTTTGATAAATGTATTTAATTAGTTCCTTCACATAAAACATAGTGGGAACACAAGGTAAGATAATATAGATACAAATCATTATTTGTTTCTAAATTCATATACTCGTATTTGTATCTGTTTAACATTAATTACTTTAATGTTAAGAATACAATATAAACTGCTTTTTGTGCATCACACATGCAGGAGAATGAGGTGTAATACAACCTGCTGCTTTGTTTTTCTTCTGGCGAATGCAGATGAAGATCCACAACCAAAGGTTTCTCCAATTAAGTTTGTTAGACATTTGTCAAACGTGAGCTGGTGTACGAATAGACTCCCAGGTTCAAACTGCACAAGCATTTCCATACGGTTCCTGAATCCCAGAGTGGTTTCATGAAGTAAAGGTACTTCAAGACATTGATGAGTCACTTTGTTTATTGTGTATGGTCTTCAGCGATTAAAATGGTGATTTCACAAAGTGTCAAGCTTTATTTTTTTATACATCTGAGCGTTGATTTGATAATTTCATAATTATAGTTTGGCAAATCTGCAGAGCACTGTGCAGAGGAAGGCCTTTGTTTTCACCAAAGAATGTGGTGAGGCTCTTCTTCACAGCTCTGTGAGGGAAAGTGGCAACATCAACATGACTCTTTCACCTGGTTCTCTACCTAAACTTTAACATATATTCCACTTTCACCTTGAACATCCCAACCTTCAGAGAAGCAGCTCAAACTTATTCAACCACTGCAAAGAAGAAACAGTTCATTTGAAGTTGCAAGCAAACAGAGAGGAAATGGACCCCGGGGGTTGAACATTTAGATTTTGTTTTTGTTTACACCTTTAACACTGACTTAGTTAAAGTTTAGACAGTGCGCTGCAGTTGAATGAATACACTGCTATGAAGAGCATTAGTTCATTAGTCATTTCATTTAAGTATATTTGTGCTGTTTATGAGTGCATTTTGATGTGATGCACTTAGGTTGCTCTAGTGTGAAGGACAGATGCTATCTACTCAGCTGAAGAAGGTTCACAACAGCATCAAATCCTCTGTGTTATTCAGGCGAGAGGTGCATCAGGCGGGTGCAGCAGGCAGAGGCCAGACGTGGCATATTGACTCCGCTGTGGAGATCATGTGATTTTGTTTACAGCACCCCGACACCTTTGTCAGCTCATTTCACCACAAACTCTTAATCGGTGTCTACGTCTACGACTTCTCCCAGATTTTTGCGGAATTCTAAGAGGCTCATAAAGTCCTGCAGTACCTCCTACTCAGACGTTTACATTCACACATGCACCTCCATTGGAGAAAATTCAGAGGATCTGTGGAATTCAGTGCATGTCTGATCCATCTGAAGTGAATGTGCCCAGAGATCAGCATCTTGACCTGGTTGTGTGCAGTCATAGATGGAAAAATGCTTCATGCATTCACTCTCCAAACAATTCCGCCTGCGTAAGGAAGTAAGGAATGAAAAAACCTTTGTGCACATGATGTTCGTGTGAAAGTTAGAGACACGGCTCCTTTCGAGAAGCAGGTGTCCAACTGGTTCTCTTACTGTAGTTCGCTCTGTGATTATTTCGTCTCCCAGCCAGCTATGGTTCGGATTAGCATAACTGACAAGCCTGTTTACATCCGCTGTAATTAAAGCTGGTGCTATGAGCCATGAGTCATCTCCGTCTGCACCATGTCATCGGAGGGGAGTCTATGGCGAAGAGAGGAGGAAGATGGAGAGAGACACTGGGTGATAGTTAGCTAAAGTAAGATGGATGTAAGAAGATCATGTTCAACTGAGTCAAACTGGAAGAAAACTAATTTGTTACAGCCACACCACTACTCATCTAGCACTTCATAAACTTAGGTTGAAGCATTTTTTATTCCCATCCAAAAAACATTCCCAATGGTAAAAGTTACAGTAAGTCGTTGAATCGTTTTATCCAGTGGTCAAAATATAAAAAAATGAAGATAAACGATAATGCTAAATGTTTATATCGCACTTTTCTAGTCCTGATGACCATTTAAAGCTCTTCAAAGTTCAGTTTTGCCGTTCACCCAGTTACACACACATTCATACAGTACATCTATGGGCAGCACTTTCCTTACCACACTTCATTCATACACTGCCAGCACAGTCATCAGGGGGCATTTCAATGCTGGAGAGGGGACAGAGCCAATGACTTCTGGTCAGTGGACCTCCCACTTTATCTCCCTAGCCACAGCCGCCAGAGCAAACATCAGGAAAGCTTTCAATTGTTAGAGCTCACTGGTGTGCATTTATTTTTATTAAATGTTTTTAATATTTAATATTCAATGAATATCGACGAAAGAGGAGATGGGACCCAGCCCGGAGGAAGCCCGGGGCCCCCGTCTGGAGCTAGGCCCAGACGGAGGGCTCGATGGCGAGCGTCTGGTGGCCGGGTTTGCCACGGAGCCCGGTCGGGCATAGCCCGAACAAACTACGTGGCACCCCCCCTCTTTTCATCTCATGGGCCCACCACCTGTGGGAAGACCCGTTGGGGTCGGGTGCGCAGCCACATGGGTGGCAGCGAAGGTAGGGGGTCTCGACGGACCAGACCCGGGCGGCAGAAGCTGGCTCTGGGGACGTGGAACGTCACCTCGCTGTGGGGAAAGGAACCGGAGCTTGTGAGGGAGGTGGAGCGCTATCAGTTAGATCTGGTGGGGCTTACCTCCACGCACAGTCTCAGCTCTGGTACCATACTCCTGGATAAGGGTTGGACTTTATTCTTCTCCGGAGTTGCCAAGGGCGTGAGGCGTCGGGCGGGTGTGGGGATACTCATAAATCCCCGGCTGAGCGCCGCGGTGTTGGAGTTTACCCCGGTAGACGAGAGGGTCGCCTCCCTGCGCCTAAGGGTTGTAGGGGGGAAAACTCTGACTGTTGTTTGTGCGTATGCACCAAACAGCAGTTCAGAGTACTCGGCCTTCTTGGAGACCCTGAATGGAGTCCTGTATGGGGCTCCAGTAGGGGACTCCGTAGTTCTGCTGGGTGACTTCAACGCCCACGTGGGCAACGATGGAGACACCTGGAGAGGCGTGGTGGGGAGGAACGGCCTCCCTGATCTGAACCCGAGCGGTCGTTTGTTATTGGACTTCTGTGCTAGCCATGGATTGTCCATAACAAACACCATGTTCGAACATAAGGGTGCTCATAAGTGTACCTGGTACCAGAGTACCCTAGGCCGAAGATCAATGATCGATTTTGTGATCGTGTCATCTGATCTGAGGCCGCATGTTTTGGACACTCGGGTAAAGAGAGGGGCGGAACTGTCAACCGACCACCATCTGGTTGTGAGTTGGATCAGGGAGTGGGGGAAATTTCCGGATAGACCTGGTAAGCCCAAACGAGTAGTGCGGGTGAACTGGGAACGTCTGGAGGAGGCCCCCGTCCTAGGTATCTTCAACTCACACCTCCGGCGGAGTTTTTCTGGCATTCCTGTGGAGGTTGGGGGCATTGAGCCGGAGTGGGCGGTGTTCAAAGCCTCCATTGCTGAAGCTGCGGCGGCTAGCTGTGGCCTCAGGGTCTTAGGCTCCTCAAGGGGCGGTAACCCTCGGACACCGTGGTGGACACCGGTGGTCAGGGAAGCCGTCCGATTGAAGAAGGAGGCCTTCCGGGATATGATATCCTGGAGGACTCCTGACTCGGTTGCAGGGTACCGACAGGCCCGAAGGGCTGCAGCTGCTGCCGTGTCGGAGGCTAAGCAGCGGGTGTGGGAGAAGTTCGGAGAGGTCATGGAGAAGGACTTTCGGTCGGCACCAAAGTGTTTCTGGAAGACTATCCGGCACCTCAGGAGGGGGAAACGGGGAACCATCCAAGCTGTGTACAGTAAGGATGGGACTCTGTTGACCTCAACTGAGGAGGTTGTCGGACGTTGGAAGGAACACTTTGAGGAACTCCTGAATCCGAATAACACGCCCTCTATGTTGGAGGCAGAGCTCGAGGTTGATGGTGTTTCATCGTCAATTTCCCTGGTGGAGGTCACTGAGGTGGTCAAACATCTCCGCAGTGGCAAGGCCCCAGGGATTGATGAGATCCGGCCAGAAATGCTAAAGGCTCTGGGTGTTGAGGGGCTGTCATGGTTAACACGCCTATTCAACATCGCGTGGGAGTCGGGTACAGTGCCAAAGGAGTGGCAAACTGGGGTGGTGGTTCCCCTGTTCAAAAAGGGGGACCAGAGAGTGTGTGCCAATTACCGGGGCATCACACTTCTCAGCCTCCCTGGTAAGGTCTACTCCAAGGTGCTGGAAAGGAGGGTTCGGCCGATCGTCGAACCTCAGATTGAAGAGGAACAATGCGGTTTTCGCCCCGGACGTGGAACTACAGACCAGCTCTTCACTCTCGCAAGGATCCTGGAGGGGGCCTGGGAGTATGCCCATCCGGTCTACATGTGTTTTGTGGATCTGGAGAAGGCGTATGACCGGGTCCCCCGGGAGAAACTGTGGGAGGTGCTGCGGGAGTATGGGGTAAGGGGGTCTATCCTCAGGGCCATCCAATCCCTGTACTCCCAAAGCGAGAGCTGTGTTCGCGTCCTCGGCAGCCAGTCAGTTTCGTTCTCAGTGGATGCTGGTCTCCGCCAGGGCTGCGCCTTGTCACCAATCCTGTTTGTGATATACATGGACAGGATATCGAGGCGTAGTCGTGGTGGGGAGGGGTTGCAGTTCGGTGGTCTGAGGATCTCGTCACTGCTTTTTGCAGATGACGTGGTCCTCATTGGATCATCGACCTGTGACCTTCAGCACTCACTGGATCGGCTGGTGGCCGAGTGTGAAGCGGCTGGGATGAGGATCAGCACCTCTAAATCTGAGGCCATGACTCTTAGCAGGAAACCGATGGATTGCTTACTCCGGGTAGGAAATGAGTCCTTAGCCCAAGTGAAGGAGTTCAAGTACCTTGGGGTCTTGTTCGCGAGTGAGGGTACTATGGAGCGTGAGATTGGCCGGAGAATCGGAGCAGCGGGGGCGGTATTGCGTTCGCTTTACCGCACCGTTGTAACGAAAAGAGAGCTGAGCCGCAAGGCAAAGCTCTCGATCTACCGGTCGATCTTCGTTCCTATCCTCACCTATGGTCATGAGGACTGGGTGATGACCGAAAGGACGAGATCACGGGTACAAGCGGCCGAGATGAGTTTTCTCAGAAGGGTGGCTGGCGTCTCCCTTAGGGATAGGGTGAGAAGCTCAGCCATCCGTGAGGAACTCGGATTAGAGCCGCTGCTCCTTCACTTAGAAAGGAGTCAGCTGAGGTGGTTCGGGCATCTGGTAAGGATGCCCACTGGGCGCCTTCCTTGGGAGGTGTTTCAGGCACGTCCAGTGGGGAGGAGACCTCGGGGAAGACCCAGGACTAGGTGGAGAGATTATATCTCAACACTGGCCTGGGAACGCCTCGGGATCCCCCCGTCAGAGTTGGTTAATGTGGCCCGGGAAAGGGAAGTCTGGGGCCCCCTGCTTGAGCTGCTCCCCCCGCGACCCGACCCCGGATAAGCGGATGAAAATGAGATGAGATGAGATTAAATGTGTATTCACCTTTAGAGATTTTTAAGAGTTGGTTATTCCAAATTACCAAAAACTGCAAACGTATTTGACTGTTTTGTTAGCTATGTTTGTGTGAATGGGTTATCAGATATCTCTAAGATTTCAGCCTTCACCAAGTTATAATCTCATGTAGTTCAAATTTAACTTTTAGTTGATCCATTATACACGAGATTGCTCAGATTAAATATCAAAATTGATGTCTGAGAATTATCTTATGAGTCACAACGACACTGACTCTGGAAAGACACCCTGCTTTAAATTTCTTAAATGTGTTATTTTTTAGAAATTAAATTCAGCTCACTTCATTCTATATTATGTGCAGGCGACACCTCAGAACAAGTCAAAATAACAACCATCTGCAGGACGTGTTTCCATGTGGTCACCAAGCTATCACAAAAAAAATATACCTTCTTGTAATTTGGGCGGACTGACCATTTCTGTGTAAAACTGATTTTGTCTTTATATTAAAATATTGAAATCAACATTCAATCAACATCGTGTCCCAAGTTCCTCTGTCATCATTTTCTTTTGTATTTGTATTTACAACATGGACCTGTTCTTTACCACAGAGTTGTGAGATTTAAAGTTTCAGACTTGTGCTTAAAAATGATCAGAGGTTAGCCAAGGAGGCCATCTTCCAGGTTCTACATGTACACAAATGCACACACAGGTACATCTCACCCTTCCTGTTGGAGGTGCAAGTGTGTTTGGATCATGCACAGCTGCCAATATCGAAATGTTATATATTTAATGCTTGAATGAACAGCCAGCTCTCAGTCTACATGAGTTAATCTACCGTCTAGTCCCATAAACATCTGTCTGTCTGTGAAGCACATCTCATCTTATCGACTTCGCCCTTGGCATTTGTATTTTATGACCTAAACTATAAACTGAATAAACTACAGCAGTGGTCGGCTACTGGGTCAAACCTCAAGTCAAACCTGCCAGATCATTTTGATAGTTTGATTATTATTATTTCACCCGATCAGACTGCATTCACAGGTGTCAGGGTGCTGCCCCTCGGTCATGGTAACAAGATTCATAGATCACTCCCTGTTTTGCAATGTGTCTTCAAAGTAAAAGCATAACATCCGTTTTATTGCTGCAATGCTTTATATTTAGCTACATTACAGAGCTTTGTTATGAACGAGAGTCTATAGCAGGGGTCTCCAACCTTTTTTCAACTGAGAGCTACTTAGAAAAAAATTAAGTGGCCAAGAGCTACTTGCATCACATCGCACATATTTAATAAATAATGTGAAATTGCAATACACAATGCTTATCAAAAATAACTCAACTCTAATACAATAACTTAATAACTCAACATCAAAGGTCCAAGAAAACATTAGTACACTCACTCTTTTTAAAAACTTATTGAGATGACTGGCACTGCATGGAGTCCACCAAAGAGGTGTATGCTGGAGTGTATGCACTCAGGTTCACTCTAATACAGTCATTTAAATGTTCATCTGTCAGTCTTGTTCTGAATTTAGATTTGATGACATTCATGTCAGAAAAAGCAGCTTCACAAAGGTATGTCGAACCAAATAAAGCAGAAATTTTAAGTGCTGCTTGGTGAATGTTCTTGTAGTTTTCTGGATGTACAAGGCTCCAGAAATGTTGTGAGTGTTGCTGAGACTTAAGCTGAACATGATTCTGGAGATTTATAACCTCCATCTCCATCTCCACAGGATTGACAGTGAACAGTTCAGCCATCTTTTCTGAAATCTCTGTGATGTCTACCTCCATGAATGGGTTGGCAAAGAATGCCACACATGGCTCCAGCTTATCAAAATCATTGAACCTATCCTCAAACTCCTGGCCTAGCTTTGACATGAGGTCACAATATTTATTGACATCCAAAACAAAGTCAGCCCCTGCATGGCTATCTAACATCTTAACTACTGTTTGGAAGTGTTGCAGTCTTTTGTTTTTCAGTTGCTGGAGGTAGAATGACAGTTTTGCTTTAAAAGCCTTAACAGCACTGATCATGTCAGAAATTGTTCTGTCTTTACCTTGTAACTGGGTGTTGAGCTGATTGAGTTTCTCTGTCATGTCTGTCAGGAACGCAAGATCAAGCAGCCACTCAGCATCAGACAAAAGTGTAGTGTCCTCCTCTCTTGACTCCATGAAAGCCTTGATTTCGTTCAGCAATGAGCAGAAGCGATGCAGTATTTTTCCTCGGCTCAGCCACCTGACCTCAGTGTGGAGAAGGAGATCACTGTGTTCAGCAGACAGTTCCTGGAGGAGCAGTTTGAAGCTTCTGTGCTGCTTGGCCTTTGCGCGAATGGAGTTGATGATCTTAATGACAGGTGTCATCACATGATCAAATCTCATGACTTTGGCGCATATAGCCTGCTGGTGAATGATGCAGTGATAGTTCACAATTTTAGGAAAGTCCGGGTCGGCCTTGCACAGTGCAATAAATCCTGAGTGGCGTCCTGTCATAGCTGGTGCGCCGTCTGTTGTAATAGACACCAGCTTTTCAATAGGCACGTTATTTTCAACGAAGTACTTTTTCACAACGTTGTAAATATCGACTCCTCTGGTTGTGGTTTTTAGTGGAAGCAACGTCAAAAACTCCTCTCTAGTGGAAGCGTCTTCGAAAACCATCCGGACAAACACAGCCATCTGAGCGGTATCAGCCGCATCCACCGACTCGTCACATTGAATTGAAAACCATTTGCATTTAATCATGTCCCGCTCCAACTGACCCACTGCATCGGCAGAGAGCGCAGACACTCGCCGTGCCACTGTGTTTGCGCCAAGCTGTACATCAGCGATAGCGGACATGATTTCAGTCTTACTTTTATGGTCCTTGAATAATGTGTCGGCCACCGCTGTCATTGCTTCCTTCACCATCCCGCCATCGGTGTATGGCTTCTTGTGCTTTGTCAAAATGTGCGCCGCTTTAAATGATGCCTCCGTGGCCGCGTTGGCTTTCTTCGTCGGTCCGATGAATAAACATTGCTGTTTTTTAAGGTTTGCTTTCAGCTGGTTCACTTTCTCAGTCGGTAGAGTGCTGCCTGCTGGAAAATCCCGTGCAAAGTTACCGTGGACTTGAGTGTGGTGGCGCTCCACGTTACCTCTTTTGCCGCATATGAGGCACACACACTTGTCCTTCACGCTAGTAAAGAAGAACTCGCATTCCCACTCCAAATGGAAATTGTATGTTTTCTGCTTTTTCTTGACTTGGCCACCTTGGTTTTCCATCTTTGTTGTTTGTGTAAAGTTCTGCTAATACCACCAAACTCCTCACTTTAGCTTAGCGAGCGCACAACGTCACAACGTCACTTTGGCTACATTTACACCGGACACCATTGTGACATATATGTGAACTTAAGTGAGATGAGGTGCATTAACTGTTGTTGGAATATAATTTTTTTTTAATTTTTTTTATAATTATTATTATTTTTTATTTTTTTAATTTTTTTCGGTCAACCTATCAGGCGAGCTACTGAAAACCTGCCCGCGAGCTACCGGTAGCTCGCGATCGACGTGTTGGAGACCCCTGGTCTATAGCATGTGTAGGTTGCTCAAGAGACTTCTGAATTCGCCGACAGGCAATCAATGTAAAAATAAGAGCAGTTAAGTAGATAAGTAAGAAGTAAATCATTCAAATATACTTACAAACAGATATATATATATATATATTCACAGATGTGAACAGTAAGAAAGCAAATTCAATTTCATTTCATGAAAAACATTGACGATAAAATCTTCATGGCAGATGAACCAGGTAGGATGATTACTAAGTGTTGTTTGATTTAGGACTTAAAAATAACAAGGAATAATTCTGAAGCAGCTTTGGAGCATTTACACAGGTCAAGAAACTAGCTCATTCCACACAGGCAGGTTTAGAACAGGCACTGCACTAGTACAAGACCAATCTACATACTTTTATCTCTCATACACTTTACATGTATACCTATCCATTTAAATCCTGCTCCCTTTGCATTTTCTCTCCCTCACTTCCTCCCATTTCCTATCTCTTGTCCATCCCTCACCCTCTCCCCGCCCCTCTCCCCCACGGACTAATGGCTACTCTTGTGTTGCTCACCTTGTTGTTGCCATTATCTGCTTTATTGAGCAGAGTGCAGTGTCCACCGCGCACAATTCACCGACATTTCCATAGAGAAGAGGAAAAGGGGGGAGATATTAGTGGAGCAGCAAATGACTCATGACTTAGGAGGGGACGGGGGTGGGGGAGATGGGTTGTGAGGGGTTTGGGACACCAGGACTATTTACTCCTTGTCCCATCTGTTTGTTGCTCTTGTATCACAGCTTTGAAAACCGGCCCTCACTGCGGCCGCATCAAGACTATCTTTCCCTTCTCCTTCCCTCTTCTTTTTCTTCTTCTCCTTCAGCTTCACCTCCTCCTCAGGATCCTTCCCCCCTCCCCTACCTTCCTGCTTCCCTGTCTTCCTCCTCCTCCGCTTCATCCTCCCCTCTACCTCTGCATTGCAAACTCCAACATTAAATTGTGATAGATGAAGAGCGGAGGGCATTCATACAAATCAATGACTTTAGTGTATGTGTCATTAGCCTGCACCACGCAGCCAGCGGTCAGCGTCATAAATCACACCATGATCGGCTGTCGGCCGTCCCGCGCCGCAGCTGCGCAAACTGCATGCATTAGCCCACACCGGTTTGCCGGCCCAAACTGCTTACTTTAAAACAAGTAATAAGGCGAGGGGGGAGGAGAGGAGCTCCCAGTTCATGCAGGACAACATGGAGTCTTTTGAGACTCAGTGAACTAGAGCTGATGACTCAGCTGCTCGGAGTAACGTGCACTGCAGCAGCCGTGTAATGATGTAACAATCGTACAGCGCATGCATAGCAAATTTACATTGGTTTATTTGGGTGGAATGGTGACGAGAGGGTAGACAATGGGATTAGAGAAGGCCACCGTCTGCTCCCTCGTTACATGGGAGGAGGTAAAAGATAAAATGCTTTCCCCTCATCCAGAGATCAGATTCATATGGACAAGGAAACATTATTAGCAGCACATTATCAGGTTCTTGAACTTCATTAGACTTAACAGGCAGTGTTTCAGTTCTACCTATGGGCAGAGAGGCTAATTAGATAAAGACAAACACTTTAAACACAAAACTTACAAAACTATGCTCATGGAAAATGGAGGAAATGCAGCCACTGCAGCTTCACGAAGACCCGCCTCTTTACAACACAGCAGAATATTTATACAAACAAACAAAGAATTTACAAGGGATTGTAGCATCGCTATGTTTCCAAATAATCTACAAACCTGCAGCATGATTCAGACTGGTGTAATAAGCCACAACAGCTGCCTCATGCTGACATCTCTACAGGAGGCCTCCCCTGCAGCACAGCTATATAAAAGTTTGACTTCACGGCAAGAAGATTGTGGCTAAAGGCATCATTAATCAAGGCTGGTGCTCAATTAATCAAAAGAGGAGAGTCCTACTCCTGCGACCCTGCTATCCAAACCAGAACCTGGGTGTCAATACTAGCCTCAGGGAAGCAGCCAGCCAGAACTGCTGCGCCGGTCCCAGTCAATAGAGAAGCCTGGAGATCAAGCTGTCCTCCCACACTTTTGTCCAGGGATAGCAGTCACTGTCCACAGAGGGACAAGGCGCCTCGTCCAGTTGAAAACACAAAGAGTACCAGAGGGGGGGGGGGGGGTTATAATTACAGCAATATTATTCAGAGTGCTGCTCATAACAAAGATACTTTTCCTTCACTAGGTGCTGGCTACAGAAGGTTTTCAAAAGTTAAAAAACAGAGGAGAAACAGGGTTATTTTCTGATACTGCAGGAATGATGGAGGATGTGCTTGGAACTGTTTATGTGCAAGACGGTGGCACCCTATGTAAGAGCAGAGCTATACCTACAGCCTGTTTTGATTTTCTTCGTCTCCTGAGAGACATCTGAGAAACACATGCAGATATAGTGCAAGTGGGTACAACTGTTGAAACTACAATTTGGTTTTACAGAGTAAAAAAATGTCCTGGCAACTTCGGCCACTGATAAAGTTGTTTTTAACATGCATTGAATTCTACGGCATTCAGGAATTAATGCTGCACATCAGCAAAACTAATGTGTTCATATGTTTTATTTCTATTTTTGTATTTTTTATTTACAGATATTGGCATTTGTCAATTGTCAGGCCTGTGATTGATTTACACCTCTTTGTCTTCATGTCAGATTATCTGGATCGAACATAAACTTATTTTACTCATAAATGAATAAAAAACCGAAGCTGTGCAGAATAACTACCCAAGTGCATCTCATGGGAGACACTGCATTTCATCTGAAGAAATTAAAAATAATCACCTATTTATGAATAAAGAAAGATACGAGTTCTCCCTCTATAACTTTGCTTTGTATGTCTATATCTTGTAAAAGAGAAAAAAGTCAAGGGATCAATTATTATCATTCCTTCTTTGTGAAATTAAGTGTAAGTCACTAATTTATTTGATATCTAGACTTAATTTGATCTCTGAAGACTTGGGGAACATCAAGACATTTTCACCAAAAGCCCAACTGCATCAAGACCTCATTAATATCTGCCTTCATTTAGAAGTAATTGGTGACCATGGCCGTGTGACGACTAACCTTGTTAGGCATTTGAACAGTTGACATAAGGGCTGGCGTTTATGATTCTTAAATTAATGGATCTAGGTTGGTGTTGCAGTTTATTTTTTTGAGTGTTAGAAAAATGCAAAGAAAAATATTGTGTCTAATAACCTGCTTGTTTATGTGATATTTAATGCACAATAATTTGTCTTGTTCAAAAAATCAAATGATTAATGTTAAAACAGATTTTTTGATCGAATATATCGTTTTGATCGTCAGTAAGCTGTTGAATCTACGCCCTACTACTATCTCTATCTCTCTCCCACTACCTCCCTCCCTCTATCTAGTCCGGGTGTGATATATAGCCATTGACACCATTAGACAAAGGTATTATTAGCAGATTAGGCTGAGCGAGGGAGCAGGGATGGGGACACAGACCGGGGGCCACGTTTCTTAAAGATGCCAGGCCCGTTGCTGGAATAACCCAGTAGCCCCCTTAACTATCGTCCCAATTACAGCAGCATCACAGTCCAGACACACACACACACACGCACAGTGGGTCACGGAGGACAGTGAATAAATATTCCAACATTATCTCCACTGGCGGAGGGGAGCAGGGAACAAGCGGGCCCACAGGGGATATGGCTGCCCCAATTGGCCCTCAGACGGAGAGGGTCTGGGAAACACAGAGGAAGCATATTGTGGGTTATCAATGAAAAAAAAGTAGAATGATCTAGGTGTATGAAAATGTCGGCCAGCTGGTTAAGAGCAGTGTAGGTTCCAAGAGCGGAATTTATCGGAATTATACTTTGTATCATTGAGAATAGGCTATTGCAACTTAATATCCTCTGTTTGGTGAATATTGCCACCAAGAAAAGTGTATTTACAGGGGTTGAACTTGATGTGTCTGTGTGACAGCTCACCATCTTTTTGGCAGACATTCCAGACGCACAGGGGTGTCTGGGCCTGGTCCATCCAAATTAGTGTCACCCATTGTATCTGAATAACGGGTGAATTATTGAAAATCCAAGGACACAGACAGCTAGTGGTCAACAACCCAGACGGTAATCAACAATGACGCTACCTATTTATTTTCATCCATGCCACACTGGCTGTGGATCTGCTTTACATTTCTGTGCACATGTTAAAAGATTAGAGCTGGCACACCGGCTGTGGTTCATCCACGGAAGTCGCATTGCTCTTCATACGATTTTAGCTCTGGCCAATTTTTTTCTGCATTCCACGCATGGTTCACAGCAGAATATACAGTGAAAATGATCCTTCAGCACAGTTTCAATGTTTATCTGGCCAATATGTCTCTAACAGAAATATTTGCATTGCTTCCTTTACCCTACTTGTTTCAAAATATAAATACTGTTTCTGTTGACTAAATCCATTCATTTGTTTTTTTTAAAGTTTTTATTGTGAAATTTTTCAACAGCAGAAGACGCACAGCTTCGTACTGTAGAGTACTGGTAATTATTTGAGTATAGGACTACTGCTTTACAAGTTAATACATATATTTAAAGTTAACACAAAGGACTTCAGGTGATGAGTAGTAGTCTCTCTTTACGCCCCCCCCCCCTCTCTCTCTCTCGCTCTCTCTCTCTCTCACACACACTCACGGTCATTTTCAGGCACACTGTTTAAAAACAAAGTGTCGGCAGTAGCAGCTCTGCAGCAGAACCAACTACCTGGCCACTCGATTACCTGTTTTTAACATGCATCGCAGACTACATCGCGTAATGTTTATTCATGGCTTGAGAAAATAATGTTGCGCATCAGCAAAATACAATTTAGCATATGGTTGACAGTGCCTTAATTGGTCCTATAGTCTCCTGGATACACTAAAAGTATGTCTGCAAATGTGTGAACAATGACAATGACTTCACAGACATCGTCTACACACAAGTATCTTCATTCCAAAATATTTTTAGTTCTCTTTTAAACCCACCTGAGGGCGTGGACAGAAGACAAATACTGCCCCTCAGGACCTCAGTTTTCTATCCTTTAATAGCATTTTTTAATATAAACATTGATCATTAAGGCATTCAACACATTTGGCACCACACTCATTCAGGTGGAGCACTTGTGAGGCACAACAATGGCTATACTCAATAAGTGTAATCCTCATACTGCTACAGAGAATGATTTCGAGTCCTATAGACGATTGTTGAGTAGGCTCATGAATATGAGAAGTATGACAAAGGTCAAAGGTCAGAAAGTTTCAAGCAACTGTTGTTCTCATGGTTACAACAGGAAGTGAACCACAATGTTCAATCTTGAAGACAGAAAAGACAACTGTAAGTTTACACAATCATTAAGTGTGAAGTAAATTTCTATCT
This sequence comes from Platichthys flesus, assembly GCF_949316205.1. Taxonomy (NCBI): domain Eukaryota; kingdom Metazoa; phylum Chordata; class Actinopteri; order Pleuronectiformes; family Pleuronectidae; genus Platichthys; species Platichthys flesus. The sequence goes on along the minus strand of NC_084945.1, from coordinate 27,086,368 downwards.
TCCCTACAAAACACTATTTGACTAATGCAGTATGTGATCCTTAGCCTCTGCTAGTTTTGTTTTTAATTATTTCTAATGTGACATTTTGTACATACAAGGATTTCATCTGACAGCAAGAGTGTGAAAGTCTCTATTTCTTTCTTTCCTCCTCTCTCCTTCGCTTTCGCTCTCTCGCTCCTTGTTTTGCTTTTATGCTTTTAGTCTTGAAGGAGCCTAATGAGCGTGTGCAGAGGGCTGCTCTCTCCCTGCCCTTAAATCAGTAATTGGTTTCAGCGCAGAGACTGTCAGGAAATTAACACATCACATGGTGACAGCTGTTCACATTTTTCAGCGGCATCCTCCGTCACGTGAACGGCCGCTGATTTGCCAGTGAACATCACAAATGAGTGGCTGCTAATCAAGGGGCCACTCTCCAGGGCAGAGTGCGGCCCTCGGCTTCCATTCCCGCTCTGCGTTAAGTAAGCAAAGAAGTAAGTCGAGAAAATGACGGTGGCGTACTTTGTGTGCTTGAGTGTCGCCATTAGCTGATTGGTGGGAGTGCATTGGAGAGACGAGCTGTTGAGTCACATTGTCGTTACATTGCATGGTTTGAAAAGTTTTAAATTGTTTTTCTTTCTTGCTGGTCAATGCGTGCTGAGTTGTTGCACATCACAGTGTGTTATTGGCACGTGCTTGAGACCGAAGACTGTTGCGAAACAAAACAACAAATCCTGTTGAACACGCAAGTGGTCGACTGTGGGTTGTTCAGACTCACAAATACATTGAACAGTTACAATTAATATAAAAAATTGATAAAATGTAATGTTAAAGGTTTGTTTGTGATGCAATGATAAACCTACAAAGTTGTCAGCTGACTCGTTCAGAGCCTTCCAGGTCATTAAGCACTTTTGGGTTTTTCAGTGCTATTCAGGTTCAGTCTTAATAACAATTCCAACATTATAACTCCATTTATATTTATTTGTTGATTCGACATGATCAGCTCTTGTGTCGTCATTTTGAACGAGGAGCTCCTCATTGATTTGGCTTGTTTGCATGATCTCTAAACCACTGATAACACAGGCATTGAATCATTGTGATAGCATCAGTAACACTAGCTTATACCAAGGTGACATGAAGAACTCTCTTTATAAGGTGCTCAGTGCTATGCTGTTGATTGGGGGTTGGTCAATCTGTGTTGATTTGAGGAGATAACAATAAGGAAAGAGATAAATCTGAAGATTAAGCTTGATAAATTCCAGACAACCATGACCTGCTGTATGCCCAATCAATTATTTGATAAATCCACCAGTTCTGCCAGTGATTCCAAACTATTTGAAAGAGGGATCAACTTGTTGTATACAGAACTCATAGTTGTAGTGATGCAACCTAGCTCAAAATCAACCTGTCCTGTATCTCATTAGATAAATGTTTCGTGGCACGACAATGGTTCCATTCAATGAAAAGTCCTTCTCCACCTTCAGGCCCACGGAGCACGTGCATCACAATCCTTGGGCCTGTGGTGCATGTTGCTGGCTGTGCACACGTGGGTAGCAAGAACACACTGAGCTGATGTGGTAATATGGTTCTTTACACTTCAATCTGTTAAATAAAAAAAACATCTAAAAATGAGGCTGGTGGGCATGATGTTAATCTGATAACAAATGGCTATGTTAAGAGATTAATGGAATAGGTTAATTTAGGCCAAAAGTCCTTTTCTCTGCCAGAATATTAAAATCTTCACATGACATTTTGTGTCTGTCTTCTTTAAAGTGACAAATAAATGCCTTACTAAATGTTAGGGTTATTCATTACTATGCGCAAAGAGAAGTGTGTGAATAAAATGTCACTGAGATTGTGTCTCTTGTCTTTGCATTGCTACATAGACAAATTCCGAAACATCTACACAATGTGCACAATTACAGTACACAATTTATTTTATCATTTTGATTATTGTCTTCACCTTCATTTTTTGGAGAAAACAAAAAATGAGAAGGTGTGAATGAGGGAAGATTAGATTAGTTTGTAGTCTGCATTTGAAATATTTCTGCCTGTCTTTTCATTAGCCAAAGAAATCCGTGGCTGCATATGTGGACGAGCGCGGTAAAGTGTGCACTTGTGCGTGCATGAGCGCATGTCTCAAACAGAATGAGAGAAAGTGAGAGCGAGTCCAGGACATCCCTCAAAAACTACAGCCGGATAATAGCCCAATTAACCTTTTCATTCTTCCCCACTCGTCAGCGAAATCCTTGCCCTCGTCCCCCCCCTCTCTCTTTCTTCCTCTCTTTTTGTGATGAAATGAACTTCCCTTTCTCTCCTCTCATCCTTCTCCACCTTTGCGTGAGATCTGAGCAGAATGGAGTGAGCTTGACCCTTCACACAATAGAAATTCCAACACTTGTACAAAAATAACCAGGTTTTATTCGTCTGATGTGATCTGCTGCCGTAACATCTCCTCTCTTTGTCTGCGCTGACCTTATTTATGAGGGTGACTTAGTGTGGGACCAGTGTCTGGATTAGAGTGCAGAGCGTGGAGGGGTACAACACGAGGTAAGAGGGATCAGGGAGGAAAGATTCAAATGTGAGGTCACTTAGTGGAGAATAGGGTTTCTCTTAGGGGAGGGGGGGTGGTAGTTTCTAGTGTTCAACACCAACCTGCTGAAGCCTGGACTTTGTACAACCTGCAAATCCTTAAGGTGTTTAGCTCAGCATGTCAAACTTTTAATATCACATGCCTGTGCCTATATGTGCATGTTGGTACATTAATGTTTATGTGCTTAATTCCTGTATGGTCTTGCCTGGTGTTTTCCTGTACATCTTAAACATTAAAGGACTGGTTCACCCATTTCACAGAAATAGAAGAATACATTTCTCAATAAATTCGGGACAAAATTTGATCCTTTTTATGTGTGTAATTCACACAGGAAAGATAGTGTTTAACCAAACACAACAAACACAACAAAAAAAACTCTTAAGTTTCAGGTTTCCCTTAGGTGAGATGTGTATGGAAGCAGAGATCAGAGCAAACCGTGTATAGATAGATATACAGAACCTGCACGGTTTGGTAGATGAATCCTGTATGGGAAAGGAAAACTGACTCAAACACCAGTGAGCACAGCAAAGAAAACAGTCTGCTATTTCTCCTTCCATCTCACATGGCCTGATACCATAAGTCACAAAACCTTTATTGGGGTCAAATGTTTCCATCACTCTTTTCCTGCTCTTGTAGTATTCACAGACTGAATCCAAAAAGAAGCTGTGCATGTTCTTCAATATGCTTCACCCATCACGTGCTTTAATAACTCCTGCACCTGCTGGTGGTGAGTGGTCACAATGAATATGGATTTACATTTTTCTTTAATTAAAGCATGACAGATGCAGATTTCCTAATGGCGAATATTCTGTTTCCTGCTCTGATGTTGTCTATTGTCCCTGATAAATAACCCAGGCCTTTAAACTGCACACATCCTCAGGGTTTCTGTCATACATTTGTATTCTGTCTGTCATCCAGCGCCTGTGGAGTATTAGGACTAGGTACGAGAGAAAATACAAGAAGAGAAATACTTTTTTGGGGGCATTTTGCATTTTGAGATCAAGTTGGAACCAAAACATTTAGGAGAAATATTATCTTTATTTTTTATATCAAAATCAGGATGTCAAGAATTAGTTCAAATTTAAACTTTGATTAACTACATGTTTGATTGCATAGGACTGCCTCAATAGAAGGCCTTGTGTACAAATAGTTTTCAGTTACAAACGCAGGGTTGTTATCATTGATACGACTTTAAAGACATTGTGCTGAAAACTGCGTCTGTGCAGAAGAAAGAATCACACAAGCTTAGAAGAGGAGGCTGCACTTGCGTAATCTGAACTAGACGCTGATGGACATATTGATGGTTGTTATATTGATGGTTACATCAACACAACAAGGATGTAGCACTGTGGCAGTTTGCATAGCTGCCAGTCACTCCTCTAACTAGATTAGATCCCCCCTCCTATTCCTGACCCTAAGGCTGCTCCGTACCAGAGACACAGAAGACATCGCACAACCATGTTGTCATATCAGCAGCCATTATTCCTAGGGTAAACACACAATAAGACATTAGTCGTGAAGTGCATTCAAACAACTACACACATTAGCAAGTGCAATTAAACAAAATTTTGCTTTAATATTATTTTTTAAGGCTCAGAGTTTGCACGTGTACACACGCACAGATTCACACGTTCACACAAACACACAGTTTGTCACTCATACGTCCTGCATCAGCACATCCAGATCCTGTTCTCTGCTGTCACCTCGCTTCTCACGCCACCAACCAAAGTAAATACCTCATTAATGCTCCTCCCTACCGCTCATTGCATTATTAAAACTTTTCAAAGATGAAAACAACATGATTTACTATTTTATCATACAGAACTTCGCACCAGCTGTCTTTACTTAATTTTTTTAATTACCACGAGGACATCTCATTGCTTTTTTTAAAGTGTTTTCATCTGCAGTTCTGTGATGATATATATACATTATTTCCTATTTTGATATTCTATTTTATACTCTTTCTCTTATTTTATTGTATAGTGTGTAATTACTTGAGCATTGTTAGAAGAGAGCCTGAGACTCAAGCATTTCACTGCCAGCGACTGCTTAATGTTGTTGTTGTGCATTTGACAAATAAAAAAAAATCTTGAAATCTTGAAAATCTTGGTTGGGAGGACTTCATAAGAACTACTGGACAGATCATCTTGGTGACAGGATACGGTCACGATCCAGGATCTTTCATTCACTTTCTTTAACATTGTGGGTTGGTGCTTTTCAACATTGTTAGTGTTGTAACTGTTTCTCAGGGACCAATTCATGGATCCTGATGAAAATTAATTTGGTATTTTAATGAAATTAATGAGTGTGAGCAAATCGGTGCAGGTCCAGTCTGTGTTGGTTTAGTAAATTGACATTTAGTTTCTTAAGGGGACTAGGTATGAGGTATGAACAGTCTGAGTGCTATTCTACTTCATTCAATTTTTTTTGTCATTTCTGCCATCATATCTTGACCTCAGTGTATTTTACCTTCTTTGTCGGTGATGCAGATAAAAGCATCAAGGCAACAGCCTGAGTGCAACAAGTTTGGAGATGCGACAGATAAAGTTCTCACTGTCGTTTGGACAGCTGAACTGATGTCAACTCACATTCCTTATACAAGCAAAGACAACACAAAGGAAAAGGAAATGCTGGCATTACATCAGGCTTTAAACACTATTCCCTCAGCACTGAGCAGTGGGGGTTACTGTGTTTGAGTGAGTTTCATCTGAAAATTCTCAGGGGATACGAAAAGTCTATTTGGGCCTTGTCTTCCAGTGTGTGTGCTTGTTTCTGTTGGCTTAAAAATGCTTTTGCATGAGCAAGTGACACCCAGGGGTAGAACACACAGTCATAATGGGGGGGAAGGAGGAAAGTAGGAAGAGACAAAGAAACACAATGTGATATTTCTTGATTTTGACAAGCGCCCTGCCAAGGTGAAATTGCGTCTGATGCTCGTCTGTGGCGTGGCTCTGCCGCTCCCCACGACACCCTGTACATGAAGTTAGTGCTGTTTTCAATCTCATCTCTTTTCAAATGTGGCGCATGGGCCGCGGAGAGAGGTGGCTGCCTTGTCTGGCGTGTTGGGTGAAATTGGACTGCCTCTCCCCATTATTGTAAACATCATGCCACCAGACAGGTCGCAGGGACGCGGGATGAGGGGGCCTTGCCTGGGAGAGATCTGCTAAAACACATCCATTAAGGCCCAAACTATTTTTGATTTACATGTTCAGACTCCTTAAAACTGTCACATCCACTGCCTAACACCCCCCCATGCCTCCTTTGCTCTCCTAACACGCACACACACACACACACAATCACACACAATCACACCCACACACACACTTGACTGCCTGCGTTTGTCACCATGAGAGAAAAAGTGATGTTTCTTTTTCTTTCCTTTCTCCTCCTGCTTTCTTGTTCCCATCGAGGAAAAAAATCCCCTCTTTCAGTATCAAGGGCCAAACAGCACAAGTCAACATCAGTAGTGTGGTAAATAATAGGCAGCCAAACCGCATGTGTTGGTCTCTACCTCATTACCGTGTATGCAGAACTTAATGACCTTAACGTCAGTACAGTCTGCAATCATCTGTCACGGAAGCAATTAATTTCATACAAGGTCCATGATGGTGGCAGACCATTTAAAGTTTCTAACTGTAATATATATATCGGGGATGGGTAGTGGAAAAAAAATACATATATGACAAATACAGTATAACGCTAAATAGATAACAGCAGAAAACATTCATTAAGAGAGTCGAGGACAAAAAAATCGCAGATGAAAAGGAGAGAGGTAGAGAGCAAAGCCAAGGTTGAATCATAATTAGGAGGATAATGTGGCTTAAGAGCGAGAATATATTAACCTTAACTCTATGTGGCAAAAGAATCCGAGAACAATGAAGACTTGAGCAAGAACAACATGAATAATTATGACTATCTTTCTGTGAAACGACTGTGCAAAGAATTGAAAAGGAAAGGCACTGTAGCTTTCGAATGCTAAAACAGCAGCAAATTGAAAACTGCTCTCCACAGAAACAAATGCAGTTTTCAGCTACTTGTAACATAGAGTCCAGCTCCCTCACGACTCTGCTGTAAACATCAACGTCCAACTCTGCCGCATTAAACGCTGAAGGTGCAGGAGAAATGCCTGGAATTATTCTTCGTAAAAAAATTGCACCACATCTTTACTTCTGTGTGGAAATCAGATGTTCTGGTGATGTTCTGGTTTCACCTAAATTGTCTCAGCAAGGTGCGACTGTTGACTGGGCAGACCTGTGGAGAGTGGAGCCGTTTGCCTTGGAGGAGTGTTACGCAAGTCATGAGTGATATGAATAACACTGCACGGCTTCTCAGAGGAGCTAAAACATATTGAGATTCAAGATTTAAGAGTCAAGATTTTTATTGTCAAATGCACAACAATAAGATAATTCATTTATAAAAACAACTGTTCGTGTATGACATTCTTTCTCAGTATTTAGATAAAATAAAACCTATTGTGATGCATATTTCTGGCCAACAGAAATGATGCTGCTCTACTTACAACATTAAATCTAATGAATACAGATATGAATACATTTTGTAAGTGTTGAAAGCTAACCAGCTAATTTCAGCCTGGTTCTTTATTTTACAGTAAAAAAAAGGAAAGAAAGAGGCAAAGAAAATAGATATTCCATAAGTGCTCTTTAAGTACACATGATGCGGAATATTACTGCAATCCAAAGACCTATGATTAGGTTCTTTTTTTGCTAAATAAGAGTATATTACACCATTTATCAAGCGGGGAGGAAATGGTGACATGACTTCTACCTTCCATTCATCATGATTACAGAGGCATCAGTCCTAGTTTGTGTATTAGGTCATGATGTCGTTGCTTTGTGTGGATGTGCTGGAGTCTAAAGGCAAAAGGCGAGGGGATCCTCTCTGGCACGTGTGACTGGCACGTCACAGGGTCAGTGTGTGGACTGCATGAACCGAAACCGAGTGAAACTGTGTGTGTGTGTGTGTGTGTGTGTGTGTGTTTGGTTTTGAATCCAGGTCATTGTTATTTGTCATACAAGACAAGACACATTGTTGTCAGGCAGAAGTAAAACAAGGCAGAATGGAACATTATTGCACCCATGAACTGCAATACTCGTATTTCTGATACCCAGTACTACTCAGTACAGATTCAACTCGCATCCAAATGTTTGCAGTAAAATGTCGACCCACTCTCGCTCCGATCATGCAAAATGGGGCCAAGTGGGAGCTCAAAGTTTCCGACTTACACATGTCATTTACCTGTCAGTACCCACCATGTTTAAATAGCAAATGCACTTGCAGCCATCATGGGAGGGTCAGTCTTAAAGTGAGGTGTGGTCCAGCAGGTTGTTGCTGCTTGCGTGGCTCTGGCTCAGGGGGTAAGTGGTTCAATTGTACTGTGTCCAGCAGTGTCCAGCAGTGCATTACTGGTGTGAAACACACGTGTTCATGCAGAAGCACTGCATGAATGGGTGAATGTTATTTGTACTGGAGTAAAAAAGTACTTTATTAATGCTGTCCATTTACCATTGCCGGTGCACAAAGCACACACACACACACACACACACACACACACACACACACATACACGTACACATACACACACACACACACACACACACACACACACACACAGAGAGAACCAAATGACTACCTGGCAAATCCACAGCAAATGACAGCGATCCACCGCGCCTGACTCAAACGGTAGCAGCAGTGGATATGAACAAACCCAACATCATCCTAACTTCACACATGCCTGTGGACCAAGATCATTTAAATAGAACCGTAGTCATCAATCAAAATAAACAGAAATCTCACAGACTTATTCTTCACCAGCAGCACGATTTTGCGAGATCCATTCAACAAAAACCTCCAGGCAAAATGTCAAAATCATGACTTAAATTACAATAAAATTGTGTCAATTCAGTGAACATTCCGATTGAAATAGTAACACTTAAAAGATAAGTTTAAAAAATGCAGCATGACGTTTTTTTTTTTATCTCTTTGTGTTACACGCCAGACATCAAATGAGGGGCACTGTGCCAGCTAATTTTAAGCTGGGCCTTAAAATGTGTGTAGTGCACGGGAGTCCACAGCAGGGTGACAAACGGGTAAGAAGGATTTGGGAGGTCGCACAATTTCTTCAATGAAAATCGTGAAAAATTTGAATAATACCACAAACAAAAAACCACAACCTTCCCTACTTTTCATCTGTGCCCTCTCTAACACATCCAGCTTTGTGCAGCGACAGATTCAAAGCACCCAAATACAGATCAGGCCTTTGATATCGCCTGAATTGAACTTGCCAGTATCAATCAGTCCGCCTGCCGCTCGTCCCCTATGGACTATGACAAAAACATCTATCTCCTCGCTGCTGCTCGCGATGATGCAGCCACAGCATCTTCAATCTGCAATGCAAAATTAACCTCGGTTTTATGTAGACGCGAGGGAAAGAGGGAAGGAGGGAGGAAACGCTAGTGTGTGTGTGTGTGTGTGTGAGTGTGTGTGTGTGTGTGTGAGAGTCTGTGTAGTAATTCAATGAAAAACCATCGACAATAGCACAGTTCAAACCCTGTGTCATTCCATTACTTGTTTCTGCCGCCCTTGAAGAAGGCCTGAGCTCGCACACATTATAACACCAGTTATGAATGACAGCTGAAGAGTCACACTGCACAGACGTGAAGGGAAACTACTTTGAGACTGTGTGTGTGTGTGTGTGTGTGTGTGTGTGTCTGTTTTAACCAACGTCCGTGTCTGCACTGATGCAAAGGAGAAGGATGTTTAGCCGTCGATCCGGGCAAAGATGACTCCCTCTGTGATGAAATGGGCTGCCGAGGGTTTGCCGTTGTGTGGAGAAGGGAGGATTTGAAATTGTCTCCCAGTGATTGTGATTGCCAAGCGCAGGGCCAGGCCATTATATCACTGAATCTTTGTTAAGCAGCCCCTGAGAGTGTCTGACAGCATAATTAATCTTACCATATGAACAAAGGGACCCACTCAATAGTACTGATAATGCTTATTAAAAAAAAATACCCCCCCCCCCCCCCCCCACACACACACACACACACACAGACACATCCACACACAAACTTATACACAAACACACACATGTCCACTGTTTCGCTCTGAGAGGGGAAGATGCTGCGATGGTGCTGGCGTCATTATCTCTGTGCTTATGGTTTCCTTTTAAAGGGGATGTGGAGTGAGGTGGAGGGCAGGTTGGAGAGGGTGCGTGGGCGGGTGGGTGAGGGGGCAGCTGGCAGAATGATGGATCATTCCATGCGACAGTGAACAATATTAAACAATAATAATGTTTGTGTGATAGCGTCCACCAAATAGTTTTAATTAGAAACTTAAGATTAGCACCGTCTTTCCCCTCATGTGAGTATTCAGCAGCAGCAGTGGGATGAGGAGATAATGTGGATGTAACCCCCCCCCCCCCCCCTTGCCATACCACACACACGCACACATGCGCACACACACACAGACTCACACACACACAAACACACACACACACACACACAATATTTAAGCTTCTAATTGTTGAAGATAGTTTTGATTTTCTAATTATTTATTACTGAAGTTTATATTTATGCAAGATTCTACATTAAGTTAAAATCATTATCCCAAAATTAATAAAGACATTTTTCCAATATCAATATCATGAGGCATATACCCCAATTCAAATCCTTGTGTTCCAGCATAATTTTTATTTAAATTATTTAATTATTTTTCTATGTTTTATTTATGTATTTTATACAAAACTGTGAAACTGCTGCAAACATAATGTCGTCATGGATATGTGAGAGTTTTGCTTTTGAGCAGGTTGGCTTTATTTTCCATTATGTTGTACGTCATGTAAGAATGTGTGACCATTCAGGGCTGAAAACTGTTTTTGCCCGTGTGCTGGGGCCAAATAAAGATTATGAATACTGCTCCATCTTTATAAGAAAGAAATACTGTTTTTATCAGTTTTTGAAACAGGCACCATTTGAAATAGTACAGCATTAAAATGAATGTAGCATTATTGAACACCTTCAAGATCTGATGATTGACAAACTGCAGTGGCAGTGGCCCTGAGACTGAAGAAGCTATGGGAAATCCAGCCATCATTCATTTTATTGTTTATTCTCGTGCTTCTCCTGACATGTCAAAATGTCCTCTGTGATACTCCTACTAGGATAAAACAACCCGCTAGACTTTCCCAGTGGCAGTTACACCCTAACAAGATGAACTGCTTCAGTAGAAAAGTCAGAATTAAATGTTAAATCAGGTAATAGATCAAGTGAAATGCCATGGCAGGAGGGTTCTTCTACATGGATTTTTTCCATTTTTTTTCTGTCACATTTTTTTTTTATCATACTAAAAAGCATGATGTAAACAGCTCCTGGTCTTTGGTTTTTAATAAGGTGTTAGTGTTTATAGTTGAATAAAAACTATTCCCATGTTATTCAAAACTTTGTTTTAACTATATATCAGGACCGAGTTCATCTCTTTGTTCGTCCTCTCACTTTCTTTTCTTCTTCTTCTTCTTCTTCTACTTCTTTTGTGAAATGTCAACTTTGCTAACATGTCACAAAGGACAAAATTCTCAGTCCAATTAACGCTTGAGTGAATGTAGCCAGTTGAGTGAACTACTGGGTAAATTCACAAGGAAAATGTAAAGAACGTGAGTTACAGAGAATATTGGGTTTGTGTGTTTGACTGAAGGCTCAGAGAAGCAAGGTTGTTCCGCACTTATGGGGAATCGTAATTTATTTGTGAATTGACTTCAGTGAAATTAACCACAGTCCTTTAAAACAAATCCCCTTTATCCGCTCTCCCTCCCACTCTCTGGGGCTTAACTGGACGGGCTAACAGTGGGGTGGAGCAGTCTAATTCATCAGAAACAGGTCTCTCCCTCCCTCTCGCTCTGTATCACACACACACATGCACAAATACGTGGCCACGAGATCATTTCTGCAACCACAAAATCACTTTAATATATTCCCAGTGCTATTTTTGAATATTAATAAAATATCAATTATTAATTTTGCCTTTGGCATGGCAAGATATACCAGTTTTAATTAGTATACTGTACTCTTTCACAATTAAAAAATAATTGATGTCCATACATGTGGGCATTTCACTGTGATGGTGTTTCTTGTTGTTATCAACAGAGGCAGTGGTGAGAGGATGCAGGCTTTCCAGCTACTCCTTCTTCTTCTTCTCCTTTCTCTTGTTCACACTTTCAGAGGCACTTGAGGGCCCGAAGCTATCGAGTCCCATTATGATAAAGTGCAACATCAAAACAAGATAATGAGACAGATTCGGGCTGTTAAAAAATGGAGGGAAAGATGTTGAAGAAGAAAAAGACGGGATGATGATGAGAAGGAAGAGATTCTGTTTATGCCCGATGTTGTGAAAATGCAGATATTTACTTTAGATGCACAATCAGACTCGGCTGACCTCACCATTTGCCACCAAGACGATTATTAAGATGGCTTAGTAGGCTTTTAATTAGAGACAAAAAGTTGCTTATGCTATTGCATTTTTTTTGCTGACCATAACTTTTTTTTACATTAAGTGTTCTAATATTTGTACACAGCAATATGAGCAGGCCACATGCCTTTATTTGACCTTTCAGCGTGTTACTTAGTGATTCATCTCTCTTTCTATCTGCTTTGCCTTCCACTGTGCATTTTCCCTGTGTGTGCAGGATGGAGAGTGTGTGTGTGTATGTATCCTCTGCATGGTGAAGTGGCAGATGGAAGTGTGAGAAGCAGGAAATCTGCTCCTGTCCATGTCAGTTCTGCTCCACGGAGCTCTGATAACTGAATAATAATCCTCCCAGTCTGTCTGCTGCTCTCTGCGCTCCCGTTTCCTTCCTTTTACATCTCCTGACTGTCTCTTTAAGGTTTGTTCTATCGTGGGGTTTAATTTGTGACAGGTCCCGGTCCAGTCCTCCTGATTGAACAATATGCTGCTCATCTAGCAGGTGCACTCAGTGTAGGGTTGTCTATGGTAACTTGTTGTTCAGTGTGTTCCAGGCACTTCATTACTTTTTTTTCTCTCTTGAAGAACCAGTTTTCTTCCCGACCTGCTCCTCTAACCCAACCAGTGTGAGTGGTGCAGTTTGTTTAGCAAAAGTTAATGATGAGACACCAATTTAGAATCATAATAAATACATCCATGCCACCATATATGGCAAATCATTTGCAATTGTGAAAACAAATCTGGATTTCTTTGAGTTTCAGAGTCATCGAGACGTTGGTAAATGCCGTATGTTGATGGCATAAAATGATCCAATAGGACAGTAAAATACGATTAACACCTGCATACATCATGTGACTAATGTCAGAATACCCCATATCCCCATCTAATTGAATTCATGTATTCAGAAAATGCTGTATGGCAATGTCTTTTTCAGACCATTGTCTTTATGGGGTTAATTTCAAAATATTGGTGTGTATGTCTTCTACATGGTCTTTTCTCTCTTCTGTCTACAGTAGTTTTTATAGCGGTACCATGTTCCACCCTCTGCACAACAATAGCAAAAAATGACCAGAACACACTCAGACACTGGAGCCCCTGTTCAACTCATAAAGCTGAAATAGTGATCGCGTGACCAAATTGTATAATCAGAGTGTGCCTGTTTGGGTAGTTGTCATGAACTGCTTAGTATATCACATCAAGAGGGCAAATGAAAATGCCACTGCAAGAGGTAGGTGATGGAGTCCAGGCATAAACTCCACCGTGTGTTCTTAATGGTAGCCTGAGCACATTGTTTAGAACTATAGACTACGAGGACAGTTGAATACTGTAAATAGTGGTATACAAATATGTATAGAAGGAGGTGTTCTGATTTGCTTCCCAAGAGCTCCACCCATTGTGCCATTTAAGGTTATACTATGTCCTTTGAGCAACACTACTTCTTAAGAGCAGAGTAAGACACTACAGTGACTCAGGCCGGGGCTAGCTTGTTAGTATGCTAAATTCAGTAAATGTAAATATGTGTAAAAACTAGAAGTAAACCATTGGCATTAGTTTCCACCGTTGGTAACAGATCTTTAAAAGTAAATTAAAAAAGTGTCAAGCTGAACTCGCAATATCTATTCAAGACTGGTAAGTTAAAAGCTGATAATTCTTTTGCTCTGTAGTAAAACAGTGGTGGGTCACCTCATGGTGTTCCAACCACAGAACATGGAAAGTACAAAAAGGAAGAGGATGGCAACAAACGTGGGTAGAAATAGAAGAGCCCCCACTTGAGGGTCAACATGGCAAAAAAAAGAAAGACAATAAAACGACAGCTGAGTTTCCTTGGAAATGCTTTACTTGGCTTGTATTGCCATAGGTCTACCTTTTGCATTCTTACATTTGTCAGTCCTTTGAAAAATGTGGTAATTCATCAGTATGGTTTCTCTTTAGAATGGTAGCTTGTTAGCTCATTAGCTCATCAATATGTAACCTTGCTCAATCCCAACTACCAGGCCTCAGATCGTATGTGTAACTATCTTGAGTTATCACGACCCTGAGGGGAGAAACTTTACTGTTGCCAGTCAGTGTAACGCTAGCTCCACAGACAGATGTTTTTAGTCCTACTAATCAGACTTGACATGCTGACTTGACAAAGGTGGATTGCACAATTGCTGGTTTGCACAGAGACAATGATCTGAGAGTGAGTGAGAGCCATTAGCTGTCTGGGGGGGTTTTGCCTCCAGTGGCCTTCACTGATTTACCTCAATTCAAAAAGGAAACAATTAAAACCACTTGCTGTTCAGAAAAGTCTTGCTTTACTAACCTGAGCATGTTTTATTTATGTGTTATTTGTTTGTTTAGTGGTAGAAAATGTCGACCACAGGTTGCTCTCCCATATGTAGTGGGGCTGAGTTCACATGCTGTGGGAACTACAGGTCTGTAAAGGATCAGCAGTTTTGATGTAGGAAATGTACATAACAAACACAATGTCTTGTCTTAGTAGTTGAAAAGATTGGTAAAGCCACTGTATCCTTGATTTGCACATATACACACACACACGCACACAGACAGACACCCACACACACACACACACAGACATATATGTATATATAGTTTTCAGTAATTTCTTTTAGGCACCAGAGATTCAGTACAGGTGTGGCTGTGATTCATTTCATTTTTCTTTTTCCTGTTAATTTAAAATTAAAGCTTTGCCAAATATAGCACACTTCACATGAACTGCACGGACATCGGTATGGTTTCAGAAGAATGTGTGAATGTGCTTGTGTGTGTGTGTGTGTGTGTGTGTTTTGAAGGAGTTGAAAAACAGAATCAGTAGTTCTTCAATCAAACAATTAAACTTTGCATAATGTTCTACTCTTTATTTTATTGAAAGAAACCTATATTACATTTATAATTATTGTAGTAGGTTCCCCTTACTGATCATCATAGTCTCTCTCTATGAATGTAAACCTGATACTTGATGACAGCTGTTGACGGCACTGTCATCTACCACCTTTGATGTGTAGGGTTTTCAGACAATATTCTATTTAATATTGTCATATTGTGGCCAAATCCAAATTCAGACAAGGTATTAGTAGTTTTTTCGAGTTCCAGCACAGTTTCCTGTCAGTCTGTATACAGCCTCCACATGCTCCACCAATCGGTTGGACAACGTCTGAAAGGCAAAAACATTAACACTAAACACAAGCTGCAGATTATAAAGCTTACTGATGTGAATAGATGAGCTCTCTTGACACTTAAAGAATACACAAGTTCTCTCACTCTGGATTTTGGTCACTGGCTTGTAAGATGTTTTTTAGAGAAATGTATGTATGTGACTAAAACTGTTTAATGGTAAAGATGAATTAACCCTCTGTACCTTAGTATAGTGTATAGGTAGTATATGTTTACTTAGAATATGTGGGTCCATGTGATTTTGGCTTTAGCAGTAAGAGGCCTGTCACCTGCACTGATTTACCAATTGCCACTAACTGCTCAAATAGTAATCATAAGGCTCCTATATTCTATTTTACTCCTGAGTGTTGGAGTGTGTGTGTGTGTGTGTGTGTGTGTGTGGGGGGGGGGGGGGGGGGGGGGGGTTCAAGAATCATGGGATTTATGATAGAGACACATCCAGGAATGGAAAACCAGGGAGGGTAGACAGAAAGAGTAGGAGATTGGCGCTGGCATGAGATTTGAGGGTTTAATATTGCATGTGTTTGATTTTTTTTTCCCTTTTTTGTGCAATTGACCAACATGACATGCCTAACTGTATAAATGGGCTGCTTTATGATGATAAGATCACTGGCTAATAAGATATTTATGTGACACGCTGACGGATCCATCTCCTCCCTCTCCCATCCTGCCATCTTCACGCATCGCAGAGCCGGTGAGGATCAAACGCAAATTCTCCAAATGGGGTCGTTAAATGGAGAGGAAATTTAATAAATTAATACTTTTTTTTAAGAGACGGAGCCAAAAAAGAAAGACGGGAGAGGGAGACAGACAGAAAGGGAAAATACGTTTTTAGTCAAAGTGTTTATAATCCTTTTTCTTTTTTACTTTCATGTCATCTATTTTGTCTTTTGTCTCACCTACAGCCCCCTCCCCCATGCCCTCCATGGGTATTTACACATGGTAGTCACTTGGGAAAGGTGCCACATGTGTCATTTTGAAGCTAAAACGAGGATCTTGTAGTTTGTGTCATTTTAACAAGGAGCAAAGATGTAGCAAAAACTGTTTTCAAAGGGGATTGAAAGCTTAGTATGATACAACAGAATCAATCATGTCCATTGTTTCTGTGGGCTGATATATAACTGATCATCCATCAACAATTGCTTCGTCACTGAAACTGTTGGTGTGTACAGTTTGGAAGGTTCTGAAGGTAAATGAGCTAACAGCCAACACTTGTGAAGGCAATTCATGAACTGACAACTCTAGATCACCTCATAAAGAGAAGGGTCCCAAAGCAGGTTTTGAAAGTATACACAGTAGTCTGAACACTCTGAACCTCCGGCACACATCACTGTATATGCTCACATACAAACATCCGCTGGAGTGGAGATATCCAGAGGGCCCAATTAGCCAAAGACATGGAGAGTGAGCGAGAGAGTGAGCGAGAGAGAGAGAGAGAGAGAGAGAGAGAGAGAGAGAGAGAGAGAGAGAGAGAGAGAGAGAGAGAGAGAGAGAGAGAGAAAGCTCTTTGTCAACTGCCAGCCTCCATGTTTGACTACAGGCCGCTTGTCAGCTCCTGCATGGCATCCGTAACAACTCATGTGGCATACAGTCGACACACGCAGACAAGCCCATGTGCCGCACACAGTCGAACTCTGAGTCAACATGGCCATGCTAATTAGGCTAATGCTGGTAATGAAGAGGCCTGACATGCTAACATCTTCGGAGTGATGCTTTTTCGCATGCCGCGTAAACACAAGTATGGCACCCTCTGAACCCTCCTCCCACACACACACCCACACACACACACACACACACACACATACACACACACACACACACACACACACACAAACACTCATGCACATACACATACACACATAAACAAAAGACACTTAGAACACACTTAAGACAAGCATACCCCACAATTAACACAAAGCAGCTTTCTCTCTATTGGCATTAGCGTTTAGCACATCTTGCTGTATGGCCAATCAATGGGATTCACACCCTATACATTTCTGCACAAATGCATTCTCTGCAACCCAAAGAGGAAGTGGGTCTGATTGAAAACAGTTGGTCTTGCTCAAATAAAATTAAAAATGCAAGAGAGCCGTCGGTGATGTGACACGCATACATTAATCATTCCGGTGTCTAATGGAAAAATACATTGTGACACTCGCTAATCTCATATCAAACCTTTCACCTCAGTACGGCACAGGACGGTCATGAAGACAACCCATCACGTGGCTGGCATCGCCCGCGCTGACCATTATTTTTGCGGTTGACATGATTATATCAGCTACAGTTAATTGCATTAATTATGCAACGGTTAAAATGAAACGTGATGGAGTCTGGTAAGTGTTTTCTCTGCAAGCAAAATGGCGTCCGTGCTCAGCTGTTTATCTAGTCTGCTGTGGCCCTTGTCCTCCCCAAAGCCACGGTTCCGTCTCCCTGATCTCCCAAGGATAGCCAGTCGGGCAGAGCAGTCTACATTGCTCAGTGTCTTGATGTCACGTTTGCATTACTACAACCTTCTGTTGTTGCTCAGCTGCCCCTGTCTTTGGACAGTGCAGCACTCACGGCAACTGCTTGTCCGTGGACTGGGCATTCAAGCAATAATGAGAAGTCTGCACCAGACTTGACCAACACATTGAACGACACCAATAACAAGGCTGACCATCGTGTCATTTTTACATGAGCATGTGAAGGTTCCATAGAATCAGAGCATGAACTCATTCAAGAGCAGAGAAAGGTAGTTCATCAGGGCAAAGGCACCTGTTCCAGTTTTTTCCTCGCAGCACAAACATACAAGCACACAAAAACAAACATACTCCAACCCACACACACACACACACACGCACACACACACACACACACACACACACACACACAAAGACACAGAGACAGACACACACTCCTTCACACAGCCTCTCTTTAAATCTCAGAGGAGCTGCCTGTGTACTCTATATTTATTATCCAGGGTGGCACTGTTGATAGATGAGATACCTACTCAATTACAAGGGCACAACATTGCCTTTCCAAGCTGATAGGGTGAAAAACTGTCTCCTTTCTTCTCCCCCCTATATTTTTCCCCTCCATCCAGAAGGTTGATGTACAACAATGTTGAGGAGAATACATCTCTCCGATACACTGAAGTGCCCTGCACCCCCAAAGCCCATCACCATACAATGGGACAGACATGAGCAGTTCAGTTGGGAGAAGGAGTGAGTTCCCTCAGCATGGTATCCATTGCTGAGGGCTTGTACCTAGCTGCACCATGGTATACGACAAAGCATGGCACACACACACACACACACACAAACACACACACACAGTGGACAGAGTGCCTCTGCAGCCAGGGGGGCCCACAGGGGCATTAATCTCCATCCAGCTGAGATTTGTGAAGCCGGGAGATTGAGAGGAGGCCGATGATGCCGGCTGTTTCAAGGCGGACATCGTGGAAGCATGATGTTGAGCTATGTTCCAGCAGCGGGCGTGAGGGTGGGGGTGAGATAGAGGGGAGGGCATCGACATATAAAATGGTTGTAAATTTGCATTAGGCTCAATCCATCATGGGTTAGAGGGAGGAGGGGTGTGAGGCAAGGAGGGCAGAAACACAGAGGCAAAGAGAGAGCCTGTGGAGAAAGCAGGAGCAGAAGAAAGGAAGAGGAGGAAGAGGAGGAGGGCAGGGCAGCTGTGGGCCGGTTGTTGAGGAGGTGGTGCAACAGGGAGTGGGCTGCTCCGCTGTAGGCTGAGGTGAGGCCGGCCCGCTCCTCCTCCCTGACAGATTCCTATTTAAGTGACTGTGAATGCAACAATTCCACAAATAATTTGTCAAGCCCGGCACAGCTGAACTGGCTCTGAACCCGACTCTCTCTCTCTCTCTCCCTTGCCTCCCACCCTCTTCCTTGCTACTCAGCCACTCAGCGACATACACACTTACAGTAACACACACACACACACACACACACACATTCATGTATGCAGATCTATCTTAGTGAGACACTCATTGGCATAATGCATCCCTGTGCCCCTTGCCCCTTACACTAAACCTAACCCTTACCCTAATATCAATCTAATCTCACCCTATAACCAAGTCACTTTGCAAACTGTCCTCACTCTGTAGATACACATACAAAGCAAACGATCTATATGAAAACGTACCTGCCTCTATATAAAAATACACTAATCCTACCTTTTCTCTATTCAATGTTTTTTGAAGGTTGGTGTAGTTACTACCACAGGGGTAATGTTTTCAATAATGTTTGTTTGTTTAGTTGTTTGTTATCAGAATGAGGCAAAAACTCCTGAAACAGTTTACATGACTTTCTGTGGGACTTGACTAAAGGAAGCACATGTTACATTTTGGTACAGACGCAGAAAAGGTAATGAAGATGGAACATGAACCATCCAAAGATTTTTCAATAAATTTTGTCGATTTCCATAAGAATAACTGTTGGATTCTGATGGGAAAAAGCAGACTTCTTAATGGGACTGATGTGTGTGTGTGTTTGTGTGTGTGTGTGTTAGTACAATTTGATGCAGATCCAAATGATCTGAATCTGGTGAATTCCAGTGTGGTTTGATAAGGGGACTACTGGGCCTTGTCTACCGAGTGACATTCTAGTCTGAAGAATATAAAAAAGGGGGCATAGGCTGGATCTAACAATGTACTTTGAATATCTTCTTGGTTCCAAAAGATGAGTGGTCCCAAGGTACCATGTGACAAGAATTTCACCGTCTGACTTTTCCTTTAGGGGACGTGCGAGCCTATCTGCTATACATGCACATCTGTCACGCCAGAGCACATGGTTCACTTTCACTGGTCTGTCTGTGGGTATAAAAGCACTTTGGTTTGAGAAACATGACGGTTTAGGTTACATACAAATTAACGTTTGGCTATGTGAGTGTTTTGGGGGGTTAACATAATGTCCTAATGTAATCGTTCCCTAACCTTAACCAAGTGTTGCGTCAAACAGTTCAATAATGCTGTGGTCAATATGATAATCTATATCTTAGCAAAACATGTCTGTAAATATATACTGCGACAATAATTATCAGAGTATTTGAAATTTAACCACAATGACAGACATCACCATATCCCTTTTGGAAGAGTGATCCTCCATCAGTCCAGTGGTTTCAGAGAGTTGATTTGTCTAAGCCAAGGAGAAATGAAACTCTATTGGTGCATTCACTTCAAATGTGATCACCTGTCATTCACAAATTTGCGTCTCTCTTGCCATGGGCAGCGCGAATGGCCCCTCGCCATTTGCACGTTGTACGCAAGTGGAAATATTTGAATTCTGGCGAAAATTTGTATTGCCGAAGCGAATCAGCACTAAGAAAGAAACTCACATGACTCAGTCCAGTCATCCAGACAGCTCCTGGAGGAATTCAATAAAGTCCCCGAGCTGTGTAGATGGACATGTGGATCCACACACACTGGCCTAGGCCTTTTTGGCATTTCCACAACATTTCCACCTCAGCAGTTGTGGGTACCTCAATACCTCTTTTCCACTAGCTTCCTCCCATGTTTCCACAACATTTACAATGCAGCAAGTGTAGTTGCCTCGATTAGTAGTCCTCCTCTCCTCCTGAGGAGAACAGTAATAATCACCGGTTGTGTTTGTTGGCATAACTCCGATCTTTCGACGCAAATTGTACGTTTAGGGTGTCAGGAAAAATTGCGTCGCGTTCAGTGTGAACACAGCATAACACCCTCCTTGGATGCTTTACAATGCTTTTCAATTCATAATTTAAATTTGTCATCATAGGTCTAATACAGAATGTATATATTGGAAAGTCCTTCACTCTAGAAGTTTGTATGAGTGACTTGTGTTACAAATGTTCATTTGATCGTATGACAACCAGGGTTTGTGTTTTTTTAAGTTAGGATAAACACAGAAGCTGTGCTTTTCACAGATGGAACAGATACTCTTTCATTTCAGCGTTGACACCTAAAACATACTGGACCGATTTCATATGTTTAGGGCCATGGACAAACATATAAGCAGAGGTGAATGAGGGTAATGGCATTGTTTTATTTGTACATGTACTCTCAGGTTGGCTCTCCCATCAGAGCAGCCATCTATCAGGAACAGGCAGGTGAGGCATGTCCCTTATCTGTCCCTGTCAGCGTGGGTATTACTCACCCCAGGAAGTTTTCCCTTGGAGAGGCTAGGCCAGTGAGAGAGAGGGGCGTCCACTGATGTCAGATGAAATTGGTGATCAATCACCAAATCAACCATCCCCCTCTCCCCCCCACTAATTACATGCACAACAACAGAGCAGGAGCAAGTAAATGGAAGATGAAATATTTTGGAAATAAAAGGGAAGAAAAAAAAAAACAGGATGTGAGGGATGATCTCAGACTGCAGTGATGATGGTTATTCAATTGATGCTTTACAGTATACGTTTCTGGTAAAGGTGGCATATGAGGAGGAGAGCGAAAAGCTGAGGGGAAATGGAGAAAAGGGCCTTAAGCAATGACTTCAGAGGGCACAGCAGAAAAGGGGAAAAAGTGTTCATTCATCATTATTGTCATGGGCTTTGGCAAATGATAACAATTTGTCTTCATCCCTATTTTTAGACAATGAGCCACAACAGCCATTTCGGCCAGATGGGAAAGAGGGCCTCTGTGAGCAATACGCTACATTTTGTTTGATGTCCTCTAAATGGAATTTCTTTATTAGGACTCTGGTGTGTCTCTGTTCTATTATTAATAAAATGCATGCTATTCACTAACATATTAAGATGTATATATCTATATATAGGTTGTAGTAGTCCCATGTCTTCTGCAGCATATTTAAAAGGCAGGTTTATATTGGATATGTGGTTGATTCCTCCCTGTCCAGCTTGGTGATTTGTAGAAGCAAAATTTAAACTGAGTGTTTCTGTGCTGCTAGCAGATGCATCAGTGATGAAGGAATCAATGAGTGAATTAATGGATAGGAACAATTGTGCGAATGACAGTTACAGCGACACACAAAACTATGAATGCTTATAGTAATTGAGTCCCTGGAGCAAACTGATTTCCCAAAAGCATAGAGCGTGCCTATAAACAAAAAGCTATGACAGACAGGAGAAAAATGTTGACATGGGACATGTAAGCATTATTAAAAGACACGTGTTTGTGTGTGTGTGTGTGTGTGTGTCTCTGTGTGTGTGTGTGTGTGGGTGTTTGTGTGTTTTTGTGTGCAGTACATAAGCCCTGATGTGTTTGTCCCTGCTGGGCCTGTAGGGAGGTCACGGTGTACTACGAAGGATGAAGATAAATAGTAGTAGAGCAGGACATATGGAGGAGGTATAATTGACATCTAACATGCACGGTGACCCCATGACTCCCAGGTTACTGCCAGGTCACGGTACAAACACACACACACACACACACATACACATTATTTGGCTCAGCTATAGATGCGATTTAATGCCTAATTTCTCCAGACTGATTTGACTCGACTGTAAGGACTCCATGTTCCTCTAACAAAAGGCAACATTTTAAAATATAGGATTAAAATACAATTTAATGTGAACAGAACACAATAATTATTAGTTTTAAGTTTGCTTTGTCTTTGTATTAAATGGCATTATTATATTAGCAGCGTGCACAATTTGTAAATCGCCAGCTGATGCTTTTTCACCACTGATTAGCATTTGTTGCATTGTCTAGAAGATATATCGTGGTTGTCAATCGCATCGGGATCGTAACAATGAAATAAAATGCATTTCTCTACTCTTGCGCTGTTAATATAATATCGAATCATTTTATATCAAACAACGTATCTAGAGTAGTTTCACAGGGTGCTTCAGTGACAACCTTGTACACAGGAAGCAAAAACATAAAAGAAAAACAGTAAATATGCAAAAATCAACAGATCCCAAACTTTTACTACATCAAAAAATAGGGACTAAAATTAAAATTAAAAAGCAAAAAAAATAAATGGTTTTGAATATAGGGAAAACCTATGGTATAAGAGAAGAAAAGAGAAGAGAAGAAAAGAGAAGAAAAGAGAAGAAAAGAGATGAGAAGAGAAGAGAAGAGAAGAGAAGTGAAGAGAAGAGCTAGCCAGCTCTTTATGCGGTGTAAACATCCTGGACATATTAGTCTGACTATTGTTTTAGCTCATTGTAGAGTGGGTTTATTTTACCTGTAGCAAAGCAGTGACGTTTATTGCTGAATACAATAAACTTAACACCAATATGCAGAAGTCAGGTGAGTAGATCTCTTGGAACAGAGATAAAAGGACCAACCTGGACTGTACAAGTCACACAGACTGAACAACCTGCTGGCTGTACTACTGCCAACACTGTCACTCTAATCAGTGACCTTTTTTTCTTTGACGATTTTTGTTTCTGCTTTACACCGTGAAAAGAATCCAGGCAATTCACCAACAAATGATAATATTTCTTTTCTTTCCTCCTCAACAGCCATTAATTCCTCATGCTAGAATTTAAATACCAAGGCCAATTGTTCCCCTCTGAGGACAAATCCATCGTCCCTCCACGCTACACGAGTGACATATCCTCTGTATCCCAACCCTCTCTCTCCCTCTCTCCGTCTCTGTCCACTTCTTTCTCCTCCAACATTATCCTATCGGCTGTATCGCTCTGACCAGTAATTTATAGCACCTCCACTGTAGTCCCCCATTCCACGGATGTACCAAGGGCTCTTAAGACGCTATTGATTTTTATTTGATTAAATGTCCCGCTGGTTTGCAGCAAATTAGCAAGAGTTTAATCAAATCACAATCAATATCTACTTAATAATCCTGCAACACACACCTCACGCAAAACTAAGGTAAAAATCACAAGTGAATAATAGGGCAAAAAGAGTCAGGATGTAGTGACCGCTTTGCATGGATTTAAGGAGCTTGCATGTTAAATAGTGGACGTGTGTGCAACTTTATGTTTGATTCAATTACAGTTTAAGGATGGGGGTTTTTAAACGCCGTTCTAGAGGTCCGGGGCAGTGACTGATAAAATGCAGTGGTGGAATCTGGATGCAAGTCAGGATTGGGATTTTCAATTTACTATCTGTGACATTTCGTGTAGATTCAAAGATGTTATTTTGAACAAGTAAAATCCCCAGCATGATAGAGATAACATTACATGGTAAATATGGTGAGGCTCATATAGCCTGTCAAAGGCCATCCTATTTCATATATTATCAATCAAAAATTGTACTAATAATACGAATAACAATATCAGAGCAGATTGTGTTGCTGGACCTTTTAAATTGTTATTCGACATAATTTAGGGAGATAACTGAAGTTTTTATTAAATAATGATAATGCAAAACAAACTGTGAAACTGTTGGTGAATCAAAAGCCCTTGGGGTGGACTAATATTTTCTCCCTGTAATAAGATCAGTTTCGTTCTCTAAATTGTCTCTCATGTATCCATTTTGATTCTGCTCAGTCAAATTCAAACATTCATTCAGGTGGAAGAACTACCGGCACACTTGACTCAATCAGTTGGTCAATAAAATGTTAGAAGAAGGTCAAAAAAGTCCATTGCAGATCACTAGAGTCCAAGGCCTTGTCATCTTCGGTGTATGATTTTAGACCGTTATGGAAAACTAAAGTAATTCACACTGGAGAAGCTGGAGAGAGAACGCTGTCAGGTTTTTTATAAGAGAAAATGACAAAAACAAATTGTTTCCATCAATCTTCTATTGATCTGCTTAACGATATATCAACACCCGTTTGCAGCCTCAGCGATGCTCCAAGGTGTTCCTGTATCGTACAGTGCTGTGTCCTGTCCCTACATACAATTCTAACACCTTTCAGAGTGTATCCATTCAGTGTGATTCCAGACATCTCATAGTTTCACCTGAGAGAAATCACAGGTGGAACCGTACACACAGAAAGAAAAACTCTGTGGAAACGTAGATGTGCAGACCCCCCCCCCCCCCCACCACCACACACACACACCCCAACACCCTACCATGAGACCCCTGTAGGCATCAATCATTTTTATTGGCTATCTGTGAGAAGGCCTTTTTTCGAAACAGTGAAGTATCACTTTCGACATCACTACCGAAATAGTACAGGGAGAGAGGCAGTGACTGATGTTTTGGTGTCGGCTGATATGTGCCAATGCTCTTAACAAAAACCAGGTATCCTTGTATTCTTTTAATGCCAAATAGCACGAACATGATCAACTCTTAAAATGCAAAGTGTAATGTGACGGTATGTGGATTGTTCTCCTTTGCAAGGTGAAATACTGAACATGGAATATCCCACACAACTTGTCAGGATTTCAGTAACTTGACTGTGCGGTTGGTAAGATAACCTACTTTATAGGTGGGGGATAACCTACTTTATGAAATCCAAGTAGAGCTGAAGGCCAACCATGTGTGTGTGTGTGTGTGTGTGTGTGTGTGTGTGTGTGTGTGTGTTGGTGTGCCTCGAATACATGCAGACTTCAATTCAGGAAATACAACAGAACAAAAATCCTTTGTGAATATGTGTGAAACTTGAGATTGTGTTGTTGCACAGGAAACAGATAGTGACTTTGTTGTAATAGAACAACAATATTCAAGGGCACAGGCGTTAGGTTCAGTATTTTCAGTATTTTAAGAATGTCTTCTGAATGTAAGAAGAAAGTCTTTATATCATTACATAATAACTATCTGTGCTTCTTTTACACTCGTTCTCTAATTGTCTTTTTAAAAACAGTCCTGTTTTCCGTCCTTCCACGTTGCTCTGCTCTGCCACAGCTCCCCAGTGTCACACCAGCTCACACTGTAAGCCCATCTTTGTCTCTGATAGCTTGTAAACACAATTCATCATAATCCACAAGAATTCAACACAAGCTGTCTTCAAGGTAATGAAGGTTCAATGAAGTTAATTAAACATGCTTTGCCCATTCCAGGCACTCTAACTGGAAATAGAGAATATTGATATTGCGATCGACAGATATTATAATGCGTTTGAAATTTGATTTCAGCCCTTGTTTTTTTGTAATTATGGTGCAATCATGTGGTATAATGTGCATTATTGGCTTGTATTTACCAGATTTGTAGGCCTGATAGTAATCAGGTCACCCCTCACCCCAACCAATGAGAATCCAAAGGAGGATGGGAGTGTTTGTCAAGTGCAACAAATGCAGAGGGCTTTTACTTGTTGAGGGGTTGAAGCAGAGACTAAATGTTTGCCTAGAATCATTTTAAGCTAAGTTAAAAATATATATAAATGAAGGTTACATTTAAGAAAAACATTTTTGAGTTTATCCCTTAAATCTAAGTGACACCGCTTGCGTCAAAATGAAACCCCAGTTTTCTTTAAAGCACAGACGACACAGAAGTCAAAGGAAGGTGTTCGGGCTGGATGAGCGAACAAAATACATCAAGTATGTTAATGATACGTTGATATTCAAATTGTTGTCATTTGCCAAATCATATCATTAAACTTTATTATTATGAGTATAACATGTATTTTAATGCATTTGAGGTGACAGAATGCTCCCTTCTAAACATAAGTGATATTGCAAATATACAGGGTTGCAAAAATCCCTCTCAGCTAGGACTAACTATTGAAATTTAAGCACATATCCAGTAATATATACTACATACCTACAGTAACTAAACACTGTAATTTTACAATTTAATCTATTAAAAAAAGATTTCTAGAACTTTTACAGTAAGTTATATTAAGTATAACTTAACAAGCAGCCCTGTTGTTACAAAGGTAATATAATGCATGATTAGCTCAGTCATTTAGTGACTCTACTAAAAGTCAACATTGAGCAAAAAATGTTAGGGTTCAAAAACAGAAAACACAAAGGGGTTGAATTTCAAAACACATATTGACCTGCTTGTTTAAAGGTCATGTGTAATACTGGCAACTGTGAAACTATAACCATCGGAACACAATGCATTTTGATGAGTGCTTGTGTGTCTTTATGGAGCACATTGGGTCAATATTTAAATAGTAGGTATGTTTAATATATCTCAGTTTTTTTCAGCTCTTACATCGACCTAGCCTTCAGCCAAAACAGCTGGAATAAACATAGCCGGAATAGAAGGGAAGTGCAAGATTTTCTGGTTATATTTCCTCCCTGTCATTTTTTTCTTTCCTCGCCAACAGAAGAAGCCAACCTCAATTTGTGTCAAGTGCCATTTTAAGACCCTGGGATTAAAGCTATAAAGTGGCGTCTGTCAGGGTCTTTGACGCCCTGGGGCCCCCCGCTAACATCTGAGAGCCAACGTGCCGTTGTTCGGTATCATCTCCCATCACATTATGTCAGTGGTGAGGAGACGGGCCGATGAGACAGGCAGCCGTCACAGGAGCTGACAACGCTGATTCACGTCAAGGGCGCTTCATCCACAGCTGGGGCCAATCGAAGCTGACTTCACGCCTCTCTCAGCCAAAAGTGGATATCCCTCCAAATGTGCATCACACAAGTGTTGCGGGAGACGGACGCTTGGCAGTTTATGATGGAGACAGGATGATGTTAAAGAGTCTCAGTGATGGGGATGAGATGAGAAGTGAAATGCGAACGTATCCCCAGAGGTTTGATATCTAGTGACACACAGGAAATAGTTGCTAAGGAGGAAGTTCACTTCCAATCTGATCCAGCAACAACAGGCGTTAGGCTGAAATACCGTACAATTAATGATAATGCATGTAGGAGACTGAATGCAAACAGTAGCTTTGGTTGACCACAGTCAATTTTACACTTCTATGGACTAAGTGCTCTTTTTAGCATTAGACACGAGACAAACAAGTCATGATTTGATTGCTTCTATTTAAAGTTTCCATCATCTCACATTTTACATTTATGAAGACACAAGAGCAGGTGTCTTCACAGTGTACACTGTGGCCATTCATTGTCAAGCTTATCACAGACAATTGATTCTCACTGTCAGCGGTTGATCTACATCAGCAGCCTGTATACGCAGCAGGCTAGATTCACAGTAGAGAATACATGGTGATTGGCTCAGTCAGTGCTGAAACACACTGATGCACCTGTACTCAAACTCTGGAGCCACACATGGAAGTGCATATAGTAGAAGATCAATGGGGATGTTTACAAAGCCA
Source organism: Platichthys flesus (assembly GCF_949316205.1). Taxonomy (NCBI): domain Eukaryota; kingdom Metazoa; phylum Chordata; class Actinopteri; order Pleuronectiformes; family Pleuronectidae; genus Platichthys; species Platichthys flesus. Next base: position 27,058,129 of record NC_084945.1, on the reverse strand, counting down.
GAGTGAAGCATGGAGTCTGAAAGAGAATGAACCTTGGGCCTCTGGAATGTGATTGACAGGTGATTGAATCATGTAACTATGATTAAGAAGAGAGGGGAAGGGAAAAGATGACAGATGTTGCAAGAACTTCCCAGAGCAACAATGCATAGAATTAACAAATTTAAAATTGCCTCGCATTATTATTAACCACATGCCTACTGCATGCGTGTGGAGTGTGTATATCCACACAGCTCAGGCTCCTCTAATTGATTACAAAACTTACCAGGAACTCCAGTTCTTTCAGTTGTTTTCATGTCAGTATGTCTTCTTTTTAAATTCTCTATATGTTCAAGATTAGCCCTTTTTTGCTGCTGTATTTGAAACGTTTTAATCTCACACTGAGGCAAGTTTGTAAAACCGGACTAAAGTTTCTTCCATTTGGTTTGCTTTGCTTTTTTCTTTCTGCAATTACACCATCTCTGAAGTTTGCTTTGCCCTCAGTCTCAATGCACCTTAACAGCCTTCAAGACCCACAGAATACATTGACTGATAAAACCTCTAGGTTCCCTTCGAATAACACTGTGTCTCAAAACACTATGGATCAAAAGGAATGATAACAGCCTCAACAGCAGTAATCTAAGAAGAAAATAAGGATTTTGTCAAACACGTCTAGTTTAGTCAAGCTGTGCATGTGCAGGGGCTTTTAAGTTACCTTAGACCTTTTCTCCCATATTGGATAAGTGACATTGATTGACAGTGAAACAGTCAGATTCCTTGTCTTTCTTTAAGAGAGTAAACCTCAGGGAGTGTTAAGCTGCAGTGTGAACACAGCCTCAGACGGACAGAGGGAATTGACTGACATGTGACAACCGCCACTAGCGGCAGTCCACGCATCACTTCCTCCTCCTGATCCCCCCCCCCATCCCTATCTATCTCCTGTCTTTTCTCTCAGTATGTCAGCCGCCCTGACTCTCCTTATCACTCGAGGGTCTGTTAATTCACCAGCAAGGTTGCACTGATAAGCCTCCCTCGCTCTTTTTCTCTCCCAAGTCTCTCTATCTCTCTGCCCTTAGATGGACAGGTCCCAGTGTCCCCTAACATGTGTCTGTCTGGATGTGACGGTGACACGGGGCCCTGGGGGTAACAGCCCGGCTTGGCCTTGAATTAAGGAGCATTACAGATTACAGCTGATAAAGTGACACTGTCGGTGCAGAGAGGGGCATGAATAAAAGAGGAGAGACATGGACTGACGAAGAAGCAAAGAGAGGAGCGGGACTTTGGAGGAAGGAAAGGAAACATTCCATGACTGTGACTGATCGGCCACATACACTCCACACAGTCTGTCCATTCAGATTTCTTTCTCTGAAGTATCCCTGTATGTTCCTCTTTTCTAGTAGCTGAGTTCAGGACATAATTCTCTGTTCTCTGTGTGTTTGACTGTGTGGGCTTGCAAGAGAGAAAGCCTGCATGTGTTTGTATATGCCTGGGAGCATGTCTGTGTCTGTGACAACAGCCCCTGGCGTTTTGTGTGTATTGTCTTAGAAATGGTTGTTTGTGTGTGTGTGTGTGTGTGTGTGTTTGTTTGTGTGTGTGAGACTCCTCATGAATAGCACAGGTCTTTTCTGCTCTGTTTCCTTTCTGTTTCCTTCGTTTAGCCAGAGTAAGAAAATCTGTCTCAAGGTCGCTGTCCTCTGTTACCCAGCAGCTCCTGAATACAATAACAGAAGGTCTTTCTCATTCCGGAAGACAAATACCATCTTGCACCACAAGATTTGAATACTAATGTAAGGAGAGGGAAACTTATTCCCACTTCTAGTATTAGTCAAAACATTTTAAGCAGTGGTGAGTACAACCAAACTGGTCCTTGAAGACATATAGAGCACTGAAACCTACCAAACCTGGACATCCTACAGAAAAGGACTGATTTGCTCTCATGGAATTGATTAAAAGAAAAGACATTGAACAGCAGCTTGAAATGCAACCATTGAAAGGAAAATTTCTGAATCCTTGCCAATGTAGCAAAGAACAAACAACGTATATCAACTCTTTTGCCGCAATTTTTCCATGAAAAGGCAAAGTAACAGGAATACTGTAGGAAAAAAAAAGTATTGGATGGAGAGATGGAGGCATATTCTGTAGAGCAGGTCAGTGAACTCAGGTGAGGAGTAAAGCCTCTACATCCCCACTCAAAGCATTGTATTATTTTGTGTCATGTACAGTGTTAACCTGTCAGCACTGACAGTCGTGCTGCTCCCTGTCAGCTCAGTGTGATGATGCTCTGACCTCACAACCTGAGCTCATCTCCTGTGTTAAAGTGATATTCAATCAGAAAAACAGATGAGTCCAGGGAGGTTTTGATGTACATCAAAATGTATCTTCAGCAGATACTTCAGACAGTAATGTTGCCATTTAAGAGGACTAGAGGCATCAATCGGATAATAGAATTATAATTAATAATGTTGAATTAGGGGTGCTCCATTATTGCAAAAATCATAATCACCATTGTTTTTGGTCAATAGGGTCAATGTTAACAGATAAGATTAGTGTCTACAGTGTCGGAGTGAGCAGAAAAGGACTACTCTCCTGTCTGCAAGTGTGCTTCTGTGTGTGCGTGTGTGTGTGTGTGTGTGTGTGTGTGTGTGTGTGTGTGAGACTACTCATTTCTGTCTCTCTTTACACAAACTGATGATCACCTTTATAATCGATGATGTCAGATCCTGAATCTGTATTGTTTCAGTCACTTTTACCCTGTTGCCCTGGCTGTGTGTCACATTACGTATCATGTTATGTATGTAATTTGAACTGCGTGCCTGCAAAAAGCATTTAAATATGTGTCTCATAAACTCACTGTTTATGAGCCTGACACTTACTGTTGAGGTCCGAATAACTTTTGATCAGTGTTTTTTCAGAAGTGTAAAGTGAGCAAAGGTCTGCAGGGCGGAGGAGGGAGGACATTGTAATATGGCACCATACAAGGATACCAAGCCTATAATGTGCATCTGCCACGATCCTGAAGCAGCGGCGGCAATCATTTTGCAGTGGAGGGCCACTGCTGTGTCCTGGCAAACAAATACCGACTCCTGTGAGTAAATACTGACTTTTAAATAAAGTCAGTATACCAGAAACCTCACATTGTGGCTCCGCTGCAGACACACAGTGGAAACACTGTCATAAGGCAAGACAAAAAGAGGGCATCATCGCAAAGCGAAACATATACTTTGGTTTGATAATCCTTGGAAGCCATTATCATAATCGTATAATCATATTTTATTTATGTAAATTAGCTGCTGATTCAGTCAAAAAGCTGAGTTTGTGTCTGTACTGTTAAAAATTCAAATTCTGAAACAGGTTAGGAAAACATCTGAGGAGGTAATAGTCAGTGGTGTTTAGGCTGGAGGGACCAAAGTTACAACCCTGGATATTTTATACTTTATTACAGTCATTGGGGTTTTATTAGGAGAATAACAAAACATGCCCTGGATCTATTTTCACCGTGCATTAAAGCCCTAGTTGATCAAAAATTTTCACCGTGCATTAAAGCCCTAGTTGATCAAAAATTTGACTAAAATGTGGGTCCCCTGTGTGACATTCAGTCAGCCGATCGCTTGTGCAAATTGTGTGAGCACAAGCGAGAGAAAGAGCCAGATACAAACACCGATTACAGGCCTTGTCATTTTTGTCATTTGGTGGTAGCCAGTGTGCTAATTCAATACCTGAAGCGTATGGATATATGAAGCCTTTTCAAAAAGAAAACTGGAAGAAGGTGGAGGAGGTGGAGGAAGAGTTACCTCCTGTTACTGCAACAGGGGGTTGGTGAGGAAGATGGCTCTTTAGCGCACTAGACTTCGGTCATTCTTAAAGCTTTGTGTCTCAAAAATCACCTGGAACACAAGACACACCTTCACATATGACTGTAGTTTTGTAAATCATCATATTTTGCAACAAATTTATGATATAATTGGTATTTTCTGATTGGATCATTTTTTATTAGGGGGACAGGAGAGAGCAGTGGAAAACCCAAAGAGAGAGAGGGACTGTGTTGAGGAGAAGAGTGTCAGGCAAACAGTTTTTCACATTCAGCTCTTATTGTTAGGAGACTGTGTTTAGGGAATTTTCAAATCCAAACAGAGAATTTTGAACATAGAATCCTCCAAATAACTAATTCATTAACTTCATCATTATTTTAAAACTCATGTTCTGAAAGCCAGCTTATGCACTTGACCAGAGCCTTTCTGAGTTTCTCACATCTTTTACCCATTTCCCTGTGGCATAACTCGAAAGCGATGCAATTATCAGGTCAGAATCTGAATATGTCTGTGCTTCCCACAATGTTTCGAGATTCTAACAACTTCTCCACAGTTCTTTGGTTTGAGACCAGGAGTCTGTATGCAGATGGTATTAGACTGACAGCCTTGAGGTAAGAAGGTGGAAAAGCTTAATCTGAATCAATAAAGTTATAAAAGAGCCCCAGCTTTCCTTCTCAGAAACACAGGCCCTTTGTGACAGACGAGATGTTACACACATTACAAAGATGTATATGCTCTCTGGATGAGTGCGTCCCTCAGAACATCCATAACTCACTAGCTGAAGCAATCAGGTCACTATTCTCATGCAATGGTAACATTTGCCTTTACAAGGTATTTCTGCCTTTTCATTATATTATTGGGAAACTGGGGCTCTTCTCATCACCGTGCAGATATATAGGTTAACGTCGTTGTGGCATTTTAGCGAAAGGCCACCTTGAGTACCCCTGTGCCCCAGTATGAAAAGCTGATATCATACTTCAAGTCGCTGCACAGCAGAATGTCAATGCTAATGTAACATATATAGTTTTTCAGATTGGCTACATATGTTGAATTGTGGGAAATAATTCAATCACAAGTACCTACAAATGGCAACAAAATGGAACTTTAAATTGTCTGAGCATCTCAAAATCCTCATCAGATTAAACAGTTGAAATCGGAAAAAAAAAGACATCAATGAATCACAGATTGACATGTTACACCTTTAGACCAGTTTTTGAGCTGTATCTGATCAGAGTTGAATGGATTGTTTATCGGTTCAGACACAGTTTTACCATGATTCTGATTTAATCATTTGTCTAAAAGAGGGAGTCTCATTCTCATTCATGCTTCTTATCAGGTTCAGAAAAACTGTAAAGTAAGAAGGGAAATTAGTCCCAATCAATGTGACAAATATTCGTCACATGATCTGCGAAAGAATAGCCTCGGCAAATATCAAACAATTCTACAAAATAAATATTCAACACAACATAGATCTGATAAAATATCTTCCCATGTTTATGGATACCTTAAAACATTGTGGAGTTCTGTTGCATGTATTTACAGGTTGTTAAATGTGTGAGTGGATCATCGGACTCTGACTCTGACTTATGTACGCTGGCTAAAATCTCTGATTTGTGGTATTAGCTTAGTCGTCTGTTTCTGTCACAAAGCACACCATTCATGAACACAGGTTTTAACTAAGGTGTACTTCACGTATAATCATAGCTTTGCAAATCAACAGCAGATTGACTTAAACATTGGCAACTCTACTTTAGCCTTACTCCCCCTGTTGTTTGTGCTGTTATAGTGAGCATCCAACTAATGGAATGTGCTGTGACAGTAGTTTATGACACAAATCAGTGATCGCTCAGCTTTTACTCACTGCAGAGTCCACCATCCTGCGGTAGCCAGCCAGATTGATAGATATATATTTTTTAATTTATTTTTATATGATATTTTTCACTTTAATTTCTTGTTTCAATTTGCATCTCATTTCGTCCAATTGTCACCATCTTACGCTATATTTCCATGTCATATCTTTGTTTATTTAGAGATGGTGTAGTCCAGCATGAAACTTGCTTCATGGCCATTTCTCTCTTTCCACTTCCAGTACTGATGTCCCTTCTTATCCTCAATGACACATCAAAATGAAGGAGAATTGCTGGCTCGGCAGTCGCTGTATACTTTGCCCACATGATTGTTGCATTAGCCTTAATCCCTCTCAGCCTTTCTGCAGTATAGGAGCTCAGCTGGATGTTGCTACTTCTGCGGTCAGTCTATTCCCATCTCATCGCCTGACTGTTTCCCTGTTGCCGCCTCCGCCACCTTTAATGAAGCTTGCTGGCCCCTTTAAGTCCCTCTGCATTTGACAGTAATGTGACACAGTAATATCCAATGATGGGCTCCTCCTCCGTCCACAGCCACACATGATAAATAATATATTTATGCCACCTTATAAACATAATACATTAGTCAGAGGAACAGTGTGTGTGTGTGTTTCTGTGGCAGCTTGCGTGTGCAGATTAATTAAACATGAATATATGCCCATTTCTACAATTCTGACTGACACTAAAGGTAAAAATAAATAGGCTATCAATGAATAATTGACTTGAGGATGGGAACATTTCTCAGTCGCCCCGCTCCCCCCGCTGGAAGTGAAGTGTCCGGTAGGTCGTCTCGCTTTGTCTCCGGCAGCCGTGTTGTGCAGATTAAGGGCGAGGGGGCAGGGGGCATGAGGGGGGGCATCATCGGGAGTGCTAATAGGCTAAGCAGTGTTTTCCCAGGCAGAAAACTTGATGGAGGACCCTCCACGGCACAATCTCACACGCCCAGACCGCAAGCCTTCTGGGTGACAGGGGACTCCACACACTCCGCTGACTGGCATTTTGAATCATCCACTCAAGCTTCACGTCACATTTTTAAGGTTGCGTTCAGTCTCAATATGGCCCTGTCCTCACAAACCCATCCAGAGCATCCACACAAACACACACACACACACACACATTTACTAATGCGACCGCACACGCCCTGCAGGGTGAGTTTATCCTTCAGCGGTTGACCGTAGTAAAGAAGCTGCCACTCATTTGTAGAGAAGCTTGTAAATCCACAGGAAGGAGGAAGTAAAAGCAGCCAATTACGTATAGATCTCTGGCCCTCTAATCAGCCTAGTGAGTCACATAAACTTTCACCTTCCAAGACCTCCATCTGTTTTACTGGGACACCTTTTTGTACGTGGAGGTGTTCAATGGAAGACTGAATGCGTGTATGCGTGGCGGTTGTCAGATCATCCCCAAGTGTGTTTTCTCCATACATGTCTGTGGATGATCTATTTTGCGTGTTTGGGTATCTGCTGGTGTTTGTTATATGTTTCTCTGTGGGTCTCTCTGTGTCTGTGGGTGTGTGTGTGTGTGGAGTGTTGTGAGTCAGACAAGCAGAGCAAAGGTGAATGAGGGAGAGAGCAGTGTGTTTTACTACAAAGTCAATCACCAAATGAAGGAGGTGAGAGAAATTGTCCTGTCAGTCAGAATCAGGCCTATATGCGGTGCAAGTGTGTGTGTGTGTGTGCGTGTTTGTGTGTATGTGTATGAGTGTGTACGTGTGCTTGAGGTGTGTCTTTGTGTGTGAGCACATAGTAATCCCACGGCCCTACAACCAAAGCTTGATCATGACCTTGATGTCCACTTAACTTACTAAATAACTTCAGGACCCACACTGTGACTTCCCCATTCCCTGATAGATGCTGCAAAGTGTGAGGAGTGTGGATACACTAAATAAATACTTGTAAATAAATTAAAATAAAATAAAGACTGTCTTTCTTGACCTGACATATTTAACTGTTAACACTGTAATGTAATTCTTTATAAATGTAACTATTAAATTCTTTTCAACATGTTTTTTGAACCTTGTACCTTTTGTTCACAGCATTATAAAAGCAGGGAGTGGTTTTACAAAACAAAACAAGTGTATAACACCACATGTAGGCTGATATCCTGTCTACATTTGTAACTTTGGCCTAATCTTATGTTGTAATCGCATGTTATGAGTGAAAAAGTGGAGTGGGGCGAGTAAACCAGTGGTTGTACCTCATTAACAGAAGCTTCTCAAACCTCTTGTCAGAAAGTCTATTTCTTCTAGGAGTGAGCACCAAACCTCCCAGACTGAAAAGCCGCTCCACAGGAGCAGCTGATGGGGTTGGAGTGTTATACTTCAAGAACATTTTCTTTATGAAAACTGATGCAGAATCTGAAGGTCATAGGCTGACCTCAGGTAGTCCATGACTTCATTCTCTGCAGAGTACATCTCCTCTGGCTCTGCCTCAAAAGTGAAAAAGTCAGATGTGGTGGGCACACTGGCAGGGCTCTGTGCTGCAGGAGCAGTTGTGCGGCGGCACTCTGCTGTCAGAAGCTCTTTTACTCGCTCCCTCCTACCTGCATCTCTCAGCCATCGGAGTTTGAATTTTGGACAACTGGCAGCTGTGAGAAGAGCATCTTTGTCGTCCAGCACACCGGCAAAACGTGTTTGGATAGCATGACAAATATAATTCATATGTTTATGCTTACAAGGCCTACAATTTATTATGTCATGAGGGATTTAGTCTTCTGTTGAGATTATAATGAATATTATGTTCAATGTTTATAAATAGTGTGATGCAAGACATTTGAACGAGCTTAAAGAAGTATACCTGCACTATTGCATCTGGAAGGCCTGCAGTCATCCTAGAGAGGGCATCTTTCACAGCCAGGGTCTTCTGGATTAGAACTTCAAGTGTCGGAAGTAAAGTCCCATAAGGACAATCGCCTTGCAAAATGTCCAATGCTGCAGTCAGAGGCTTCATGGCGGTGCAGTACTCATGCAGGAACTGGTAATCTTTGTCTTTGAAGCACTTAACTCCCAGCTTGATGCACAGAGTATTCAGCTCACTCATGGGGATATCTGCAATTCTCTTTACAGCATCAAAAAAGGAATTCCACCTTGTGGATGTTGGTACCAAGAGATTTCTTTTGCTGACTTCCTCCCCTGTTTCTGATGCAAGGGTAGATCTACTTGATTTGGTCCAAAGAGCTGTACATATTGCTGTGCTGCTCATATACACAGCTTTGCTCTCTGCATTGGAAGTTAAATATTTCTCCACATCATTTGTAGAAATGAGGTTGATGGTGTGTGAAGCACAACTGTGGTGCGGGGGAAGAGAAAGCTGGCCTTCACTTTCATCCTCAGCTGAGAGTATTTCTGACACATCTAAAAAAGTGATATCATCATCATCTGTGGGGGTTGACTCTCCCTCCTCATCATCGGACTCTGTGACAGGCTGATACACTTTAAACGCCTTGACAAAGTTGGATCCATTATCAGTCAGTGTTGCAACTACTTTGTTGAGTAGTCCATATGAAGAGTGAATGTTTTCGATTTCTGCACCAATAACATCATATGTGTGTCTACCGCGAATTCTCCTACATGCTAATGCAGCCTTCTGGCGCTCTAATGTGGATCTACTGATCCAGTGGAGCGTTACTCCCATATAGCTTCTGTTGTTAGCAGTCCAAATATCCGTGGTAGTTGACACAGAGTCGACCTCATTCAGCACAGCCTTCAGATTACTCTCCATCACTGCGTACTCCTTCTCTATGTAAGAAGAAAACGCTGTTCTGTGAGGGAGCCCGGCAGTAGCAGACGTAGGGATCTTGTTTATTATGGCACGAAACGAGGGCGAGTCAACCGTGTTTAAGGGCAGCATTTCCTCTACAACATACTGCCCGACCAACTTCTTCAACTCTCCCCGCTTACCGGTTTTGCACCGAAGTGCAGCTTTTGTTGTTTGGGTGGCGGGGGACCTCCTGCTCTCTGCTTCCTACCACCTTGTGGGATTTGCTCTGTAAGTTGGACAGTGCCGTGCTGCGACTCCAAATGTTTCCTCAAATTTGACGTTGTGTTCTTGTAGCTTGATAGCACTTTGTCGCCACCAGCACAGAGTGTACAACGCACCTTGATATTTCCATCTTTAGCTGACAAATACTCAAAATAGTGATTGTATCTCCAACTTGAAAATGCGCATCTCTCCCTCTCCTCCTCCATTGTTGTTTGTGTCGCGGCGTGCGTGGTAGGTCTATGTATATACACGTGACGTGACCCTTGTGCTGAAAACGTGACTTTATTGTCGCAAAGACTACAAGACTTCACTCCCAGAGACGCAAGAAGAATCAAATATATATTTTACTATTAATGACACTAACGCGTTACCGGCATCACTGTTAACAGCGCACTGCAAATACTGAATCTATCGAGACTTTGCTCAAAAACATGACCACAAAATAAAAACAAGTGGGTTGAAAGACAGCACGGGACAATCGATGCAGACAGTCTACATTGTTGGTGTCCTTCGTAACAGACACTGAACAGCAGCTCTCATGGGTACGACTTTCATGACTTTTACATGGAATTAGCACTTCATTAAGAAATCCAATTTCCCAGAAACATTTCAGGGACATTCAAAAGCCAGGTTTGAATTGCTGTGTTGGTTAATCAAGTGAGCTGCTTTGTAACATGAATGGTATGCTATTTTCCCATTTCAATCACACGGGAGGGTCAATCCTGTGCATCACACTGCTAAAAACTATTTTGCAGTTTGAAATAGTCTAAGGTCGCTAAGGTCTCTGAAAAATGTAAATAAATAACACGAATAAGCATTGATTTTAGCTGCATCCATCAAACTGTTAACTTGATGCGAATAAAATAGTCATCATTCATTCGTACTCGTCTAATCGTCTGGCATTGATGTAGTTGTACATGTGAGTAAGAAGATAACAAAAAAAATGGAGGACCGACAACATCTTTGACACATCACGCAGAAAAATGGCCGAACAAGCTCCTTCTCCTCACCCAAACCCTTGGCCCAGCTCAGTGAGTTCAAAGAAGAGAGCGGAAGGAATGAAATCTGAGTGCTTTTGACGCACAGCCCATCCATATCGCTGCTCTGTCACTGCCTTTCCACTCCTATTCTCATTAGAGTAATGTGATTTTACAAAGTGGCAGTAAGGAGGGGAGATGAGGCGACAAACCGAGTGGCTGCTTGACGTCTCGCCGCATCGCGACAACTCATCCCGGCGCCGGATCCCTGATTGGCGGTCCTACTGAACGCTACTGAGTCGTGAGGAAACGTGTCATTTCCGAAACATCATCTCTCGCAGTAATGTCGACTCTGTCATCCAAACACACACACACACACACACACACACATACACACTTATACGTACATGCTTGCAGCCCAAGAAGAAGACAGCAATGGGCAAAGAATGGACACCATGTGATAAACAGCTGCATGGAAATGCATCTAATATTAGAAATTGAATGAAGGAGCCTCAGCGAGTTGGAATGAAATCATATGTGAAAAATAGAGAGCAGAGACTAACACACTCGAAAGGGCTTGTTTAACCTTTGCCCTTTGATATCCCTCTGGAGGAAATGAATGCATGTAGGACTTGTAGCCGAGCCAAGTCCCCTCTCCCTTGCTATCTGCGGACCTGCAGGGCTGTCAGTGTGTCTAGTTTCATTTTCCAGGAAAAACTTTACAGCTTTCTCACTTGACTGGACTGTTTATGTTCAAGATTTCACCACGGTTGTTAAGTACTGTTCTGGGATCGTACAGACTCATTCAAGCAATAATGGGTTACATCATTAGACATCGTATCCTCAAAACCTTTTTTTTTAATTTCTACATTTAATGCATCACTACATGATAATGGTAGTCCTACATGGCAATGACATTCAGCCCAACGCTTTGATCCAGACTAAAATATTTAAACTGTTGGATGGATTGGCTTTAAGAATTGTACTGACATTCATGATCCATCCGGTATAACTTACTTTGGTAATCCCCCACCATGAGGTTGAAATTTGACATTAGAAATGTACCAAGTAGATTTTAGTTTATATATTAATTTCCCCATCAGGATGGATTTGCATAAACTTGTGTTGTATATTTTTCATGATTCTTTGTTTTAGACAGTTGTTGGTTGTTTGGTAGAAATGAGGCAAGCTAGCATGCTAATATGCCAAACTATGAGATTGAACAAGGTATACCTGCTAACTTCAGCATGTTAGCATGCTGACTTAGTTATTTATCTCAAAGCACAGCTGTGCTTAAGTGACTGTCCTGCCATAAAAACATCCCATAATTAATTTGTACAAGCAGCTTTTATTACAACCTGATTATTAAGAAACATGTAGTGTTTGTGTGTTGTTTCAAAAAAAGTGCCCTGACAAAGCCATCTAGTAGTTTTAGTATTAATGACAGAGGTAAGAGGAAAGTCAGGTAACGTTGTTATAGAGCAACATTTTAACACCAAATAGGGAAGCCAAGTCTTAACTGTAGCCTTGTCACATCAGAAAGTGGTTTATTGTTCAACAGTGATTTTAAACATTTAAGCCAAGAGGATCACTTATTCAGAAAAGACTTAAAAAAAAACACCCATATGGTTATTTAGGCTGGAGGACACTGGTCCCAGTACAGCTTCATACAACCTCTATAATCGCAGACTCTTAGTCATGGCATCTTACTTCTCATAAGACTGAGACAGCAGTTATTCGCTACTCGTAAGATAATATACTGACAGTTTCAGCACGATAATGTGCTGCCATGTATTCTGGTTTATTTGTTACAAAGCCGCATATGGTACACATATGGTATCCATAGCTACTGCTTACATCGATATATCCCTATCAAAAGTATTTTTCTACTGTACAAAACCTTGCCTCTTTAAGAGATTTTAGCAAATTACATGCTTATCAGGTATCATTACAAATAACTTCCTTTCATTGCTTCCTCAGGAAAATTACTTTAGCTGATCTTGATGTTATTTTCACCGGGACTATTCAGGCCAAAATCACAAAAATAGGAAATGCTAGATTATGACTTCAATTGTTGTCATGAAAAATCAGATAATGCAATGAGAGACTGTATTGTCCCAACAAAAACAATAACACTATAGTGAACCCCCTAAAACCCAACAGCAGTTTCATACACTTTTAATCATGACAGACGGGACCGAGCACACACAGCTTTGACAGCAGCTTTCGCTAATTGACCAAGACATTAAAGAAAGGATATACTAATACAGCCTGTGTATGTCCGCCGTTCTGTGGGGTGCTGTGTATGTGCGCTGACGTATGGATGCATTCTGTCAGCGTCGCAGCCGTGAAACAAAACAAACACACAAATAACACACACAAAGATGAACATGTGGACCAGAATCAAAATGTGTTGTCTGCAACCAGGGTTGACAGCCGATGCTCAAATCGCTGCGAGCACTTCCAAATCGCTTTGTGTGCATTGCAGCACAAATTTGTGCACGCTTTTGGTTTAACTTTTAATGCTTTGTCCATCAGTGAGCACTCCCCCCCACCCCAGCCTCCACCCAAGCCCAGCCCCCTCCCACTGCCTCCACAACCTCCCTCCAACTAATTAGGGGAGACGTTTCACAAATTAACTTTATTCATATTGTCTGTTGACAGACTGAAGTAATAAAAAAAAAAGACCCCATGTATTTTTATAGCACTGCTGTTAGTGCTAACAATGGCTGTCACAAAGTGGATTATTTTTTATAATACATACACATACACATGAATACTCCAACTCCACCCCTCTGTTTTCAGGCAGGAGAGTAAGTGGTGATGCTGAGGCTGGAGCTTGACTTTGCTAATCGTCAGACGACAGCTTAACAGCTTGTGCAACTGTAATTAACGCTGCTTGAAATAAACGTGACAGTTTGCAGAGTGCGCGTGTGTGTGTTTGCGCGTGTGTGTGTTGGATGAGGTTGAGGGGAGAAATGGCAGAGTGGATGAGGTGGGTAAAAAAACAATGTGGCAGTTGTAAGAAGTTGAAGAGAATCAAATAAATAATTCAGACAAAATGCCACCTCAGGTGCAGGGCCCACCTGACTAGCGCCGCGCTCCTCTCCCTCCATCCTCTTCCCTCTCCTTCTTTGCTGAATAATTCACGTAACCAAAGAGGCAAACGGTGACTTATAAAAGCCATTATTATGTTTAATGATGACTAATACATGTCTAAAGCAGGGCCTGTGAGTGGAGGGGGGCTGTGTTTGTCAGGGCAGGGAGGCCTTTCAGTCTGAGCCGAATGGACTGATGAGTGTTCGGAACGAGCTTTGTGTTTCAGCGTACAGTATAGAGCCGTCCCATGCATATTCATCGGCTGCCTTCACATTTCACATCTGCACATTGCTCTACTTTGAGAAGGTGATTCAAAACAAGGGACACTGAATGGAAACTTGCCGTGGTTTGGAGTGACACTTTGATTTGATGCATTCAGAAGTTTAAAGAAGAAAGGGCAGATATGTAACTAGTCTGTGTTACTGTCCAAAGCTAGTGTATAGGGATTTTCCGGGAGGGGTTCAAATGAGCCATTATTGTCATTATCATGATCATTAAGGCAAGGGAAAAAATGCCTGATCAAATTCTTGATTGACCAGCATATTGGGTGGACAGTCCTGAGATTTCTTGGTTCTTCCATTGATACAACATAAGCTTTGCCTCACATAAGATGCCTCACAAGCTAAATAGTAAATATAACATATATTTTTATATCATATAAGATAATTATATAAAACTGATTTGTGGGGATATACACCATTTTCAATCTTAACTATGCAGTCCAACCTGATCCCCGAAACAACACTCTTATATTAACATAGAATTAAAAAGAAAGTCCTTTTTTGATATAATTATACATTACTTGCAAAACTCAGAAATATTCTAAGTCACTAATACTGTCAAGAAACCACATTGCTTCATTTTGCAAGGTTCGATCAAACACATCCCATCACAGACAATGAAGCTTGCCCTGTATTAGGCCTCCAGTAGATGACCTCTTCATATTCTACTTTGCAAGCAAGCAAGTATTTCTGATTTCAGCCCAGAATCATCATTATCATAAATTCTAAAATATTACATAGGTTAAATTGAGACTGTAAGATTGACTGTAGGTGTGAATGTGAAAGGTTGCTGTCTCTGTATATTGGTCCTGTGACACACTCACGACCTGTCCAGAGTTTGCCCTCTCACCAAATATCATCTGGGATTGGCTCAAGCTCTCTCCACGACCTTATAAGTATAACAGGTTTAGAGAATGGATTGATAGATGGCTTATCCGACTAGTGGATCATAATAAATAAGAAATTTATAAAGTGGTGGTTTAAAAATACCTGTTTTCATCTTGAATCATTCTTGAAGACCCAGAATTGCAGCTACAAGTCTTTCCCACCTCTGTACCAGGATTAAACGGGTATATGTGTTCTGTTTGTTCTGGTGCAGCATGACACCACAATATGTACGTGCTGCAACTAATGACGGTTGGGACTTATACCAGAAAGAACGAAAGAAAGATGATAAACGGTATCTACAGTATGCTTTAGCATATAAATAAACCAATTCATCAAAGGACTTTTCTACAAGAATAAATACTAATTTTCCTGACAGTGACCCTGACAAATGGCTGCAGTTACAGTGAAGTTACAGTCTGGTCATTCCAGCGATGCCACACTGCTCAGCTAACCAGCCAAACGGTAAGAGCGACACCCCCCCCTCTTTCGCTCTCTTATTCCTTGCCCTTCATTCTCTCTCTTTCTCTTTCTTTTCTCTAACTGTCGCAGCGCTAATAAACGGCCTGTGTCAAAAGTGCTGTCAGTCCATTCTTTGCTTGTTTGGGTTCATCTGGACTCGTGGGGGGTGTGAGGAGGGGATGAAGGGAGAAGGAAAGAGGGGGCTGGGGGGGAGGCTACATGGGGGTAGTGACAGAGAGAGATGCGGAGAGAAAAGAAAGTGATAGGGTGGTGGAAGTAGCAGGGGAGGAGAGAGAGGAGGTGGATTATGGGTGCAGCTCAGCTCGGCTCGGCAGCCCGTCTCTCTGGGATGGACTGGCGGGACCCATTGGCCCATCACTGGCACTTTATTGATTTCTACCCAGTGTGCTCTTTGTCAAAAATCAGATACAGTGCGAGCCCTCTGGACCTCCTCACCTTTTAAAAGCACACAGAGAGCCTTTTATGTGCTGAACCGAGGCGTTAGTGTGCATGTAATGGTGTGCGTTTGTGTGTTTTGCTCTTTGTCTGGGGGTCAGAGGGGCGCATGATGGACCAAGAGATGAGAGGAGCCTTGCCTGTTGCGCTTGTTATTGCACTGTGAGCAGATTTGTTATCGAGACAAATATGTTTTGATGCTCCTTCATAGCTAGCAGTGTAATTGTTTCACTTTGGCCGGATAAAGCGTGGGCTCACAAATAAACAATGTTCAGATAGACCTAATGTCTTGGAGTGAGGAGAGACTCAAGAATATGTATTTGTATAGTCAGAAGTCAGAAGTGGCAGAGTTAAGGTCAACAAGCCATCAATTAAAGAAATTAGAGAAACTACCGATTGATACTGACGAAGACATTCAGACAAGAAGAAGTTCTAATAAAAGATCATGTTTGGATATTTGGATGTGAACTGAATATGAAAAAATAGATCTCCTCAAAGTAATGTATCACCAACAATCAGTGCCATGGCACTAAAGGTCTTATGATAGCTCCTTGGGTCTCTGGATGCAGAAGATTAGATGTTGGATAGGAAGGAAACTGGGAAGGGGGTCAAATCAGTGAGAGGTAAACTGGAGGAACAGGGGTGTTGAAGGAAGCCGGGGTCCACTACCCAACAACCACTCAACCCCCACCACCCCTAGTGCCCCTCCACCCTCAACACTGACAAAAAATATTATGCAGCAGCCCGGCTACCATTGAATCCCAGTGATTCATTGCCCAATTTTAAACTGCCATGCTGTTAAATTGCATCAGGTCTGCCAAAATTCATTCCAGGACTACAGAGGAGATATGAAAAATTAAATGTCATCTCAGGTACAGTGGAAAACTTTTACCTCGCGTCCTGGTGGGGGCAAGAATATGTTAGATTCTGTTATGATCGATGGCCGAGCAGGACTACACTTAGCCTGCTTAGTGATGTCATGTTAGGCCAAAGCACCTGTTTACTTTTAGCAACATGACAGGAAGGCCTACATTTTTTTCCCCAATACATTGTTTATTGGCTTTTTCTTCATATTTATATATTAAAAAACAGCTAATATTGATTTAAAAGAACTCTTCATTCTTAGGAAAAGGAAAACCTAATAAACGTGACATTGAATATAATGAGTCGTGACACGGGGGGAAAGAAGAAAAAATAAAGAAATAAAGAAATTAACAAAATTATAATAATTAAATTACACAAGCAGAAACAATTATATATATATATATATATATATATATATATATATATATATATATATATATATATATATAAATACGTATACAATATAGTCATCATATTGTTGTGTCTTCTTATAGTAACCATACTCTGTGGTTGTGTTGCTGCAACCACACATGTCCAACCCCAGGCATGTGCACATTCAGGTCTTTTATAAAATGTAAATAAAGAACATGCATCTTGTTAAACTCTTATGATTTCTTCTTAATCCATTGTCTAGAATTAGGGTCCATATATCCGTCCATTTTAAAGCAATTACACGTTTGGCTTGTAACAGACAGAAAGTAATTAGTTTCCGTTTCATTACATTTGCCAGGAAATCTTCGGGGTATACGTGTAATAAACGTATTTTTACCTTCACTTTGCATAAATGTAGAATCTTCTCACCAGAAAACGTGAGGATTTTTGATGTCCCTACATACAATGAAACGGGGACCATCTCAGTACACATGATACAATTGTGAATAATAACAGGATTCAAATATTGTCATTTAAAAGGTGTAATAGGAGTCTGATGTTACAATATCTGTTCTACAAAAGTTTGCATCTGACATTTATATATTGGCTTTGGCGGGAAGACCTGCCTTCCCCAAGTCACTTACAGAAATGTCTGACAGAGGATTGTCTTTCCATGCAGGTAAATATAAAATGGAGTTATCTTATACTTAGAGTAAAACACAGACAGCTGACACTCATTGAAATGGGCTGTGATTTGTTGAATGGTAGAGAGCAGGGGGTCCACAGTAGATTTAATATGGCATATAGATCATTAATTTGGTAATTGTAGGAATGCCATTGGAGTAGTAGTATTATCTTTTATTTGGCTTGTTCCTCCAAGGCTCTAGATTAACCTTTTCCACTAGTAACAAAATGTAGGCACACGAGGACCACTTACAACGACATGCAAGCAACACATTCAAATATTTCCCATCTTAACTGTTTTTTACTGATACATGTTGTGGTTATAATGTCTCTTCTGTGCGGACAATACTGTCAAATGTTGTTCTGCAATTTTACTTTTGTTACTAAAAGTACATGTTGATTAGTGTTGAGTATCGCTATTGATTTCCCAAATCGTTTTGATTACAAATTGATTGATTGATTGACAGAAATGTGAATAAATGGACGCAGTCTGGAACCCTGTCATCTCTGCATCCAGTGTCACCATAAAATGCCTCACATATACCTATATATATACATGTCTTGGTCTGAAAGTATCATTTCCCAAAATAGATATGAAATATGCTGATTGCTAATCTTAGTCTTCTTCAAATTATTAATTGATCCACTCATAGATTAGTTTGCGTGTGTGTTACTAATATGCATGTATGAATGTTGAGCATGTTTGAGACAAATTGTGATTTGTGAATATGGGCTATACAAATTCAATTTGAGCAATTTGATTTAATGTAAGTTTTTTAACATTGTATTGCTTCTGTATTATTGAATATATTTCATTCTTAACTCTTTATCAAATAAATTGTTTGGTGGACTCTTCCCTCAGTCAGTGAATTGCATACAGTAAATCACTCTTTGATTGGCTCGCTAGAATTAGCATGTCTTGGTCCCCATTAGCATAATTGATATTATTGAAAGTGACAATTCTTGTTGTATTGTTTTGGCCCATGCCATGGGTGATAACATAATTTATATATGTACATTTCTAGAACTTATTGTTTACTTAAAATTTTGCAGTGAGCCAAGTCTTTTCAACTTGTCAGCAGCACTCGATAACCAGAGTCCAAAGATATAAACTTTTTCTGCCATTGACCCCAAAGTCCCTTTCAGTCTCACTCTAAGTGAGCGAATAAGGAAAAAAAAAGAGAATGTTTGTCCATGTAGACTTAATATCCTGTTTTAGTACCTTTCATAAACTTACAAGAAACCTTCTGTACATCGTTTCCCGATTTGCCCGACAACAGACATTGAGATTGTTAATTTTCTCCTTTTTTGTTGTATGTCAATATTTAGATGAGACTTATTCATAACCAGTTAAAAACGCGAGGCGCTCTTTAAAAAGTCCTGATATGTTCTTTTTTCTCTGAAATGCTCCCTGACGAGAGCCGTCTCCATGAACACCACACTATAAACACTGGAACTGTCTCTCCCACTCTCAGTCTCCTTTACTGCTCCTGTACGCACTGTGAGGTGGGGATATTTATTATTACGAATATCATTTGTATTAATCATCAGGATAAATGACTGCTTTGGCTATCTGAATGCCTCATTTAGAGAAACTTGGCTCCCATGTCATGGTTATAAATTGCAGGCAGGCCTGTGTTTCACCTGAGGCTCTCTCTCCTCCCTCGTCTCCACTCCAGTCTCCTGCATCTACACACACACTTTGGCTGTTCGTGCTTTTCACATTTCCAACACAGAGACATCCGTGGTGTCATCCTGATGCAGGTGACATCAGTTCAGGGGGCAGTGATATGTGCATGCTGACATACCCCCACTCACTAATTGTTTTACAGACACAAAATTCTAAAGCAAAGTCCCCAATATCCAAGGAATGTGGTGCCATTATGCTGATAAATCATTAGTTGAAGTGGTATAATTTCTCATTTCCTCCTTAATGTACGGTATGCTCTTAATCCTGAGTATATGTGTTCTGTGTGTCAACGCTTTTCATTTCGCCTTAAATCACAAGTTTGTCTCAACCCCTGAAATGCAAATACTTCAAGCCTTCAGGGGCTCAGGACAAAACAGCGGATCTGTTTTGTCATGTACATGTCTTGCCTTATCTAGTATTATAGATTAGTGTGTCAGGTCATTTACTTTGTTAAAGAACAAAATGCAAGTCTGAGGACAAAAAAATAATTTTGTTTTCTTAATAACAAGAAAAAGTGTTGGGGAAAGCGTAATTGCCAGTAATAGTATGTTCATTCATAACTCAGTCCGTGTTAAATGTGTAACAGACAGACACCTGTTCTCGGGACCGACAATATCGAGGGATGTGTGGAACAATAATTACAATATTGTTATTGACAATATCCCCCAACTAAATATTTCCACTAACACAATCCATCCACTGATCGTGTTTCCTTCTCCTGTTTTTGCTGTTGCAGGTTAGTTAAATAGAAACGTGATATCTATACGTCTTATTCAGATATATGAGAAACCCCCACTCCCCAAATACAGGGAGAAAACTCATGCAAGTAAAAGTATCATATTAAAGTATAGAAGTATTAAGTGTAAAAAAAGCACTAAGGTTGTAGAGCATTTTCAGTGTTTGTGCTCAGCAAATCTGATCCACAAACACACAAACAAAAAACACAAACACACACACACACACACAGAGAGAGAGGATGCTCCTCACATATTTGTAAGAGCGTGTTGGAGCTTTTTTCTATTTAAGACGTGTATCTCCCCTGCCCCCCGCATCCCATATCTCCATGTGATTAAATTATTCAGTGGTACAAACTACAATTATGCTTTATTAAAAATTATTAAAAATTCTTGCCTGGCTCTGCAGATGTGAACGAATTTATTGCCTCCTTATTTTTCTAATTTGCATCATTGATTCTGTTGGTGTTTGAAAGCAATGATGCTCCCTGTAAGTCCCCGCTCTTCCTCTCTCTTTGATCGGGTAGACGCGCTTTAGTTCATATGAGGAAGTGTGAGGGGGCAGGATGATGGCCGTTTTCCTCCGTCAATTGATGTGCAAGAGTCTGACTTGTGAAAATTTGTTGTTGAGTAATTTATATCTGTTTATTTGACGTTTTGTGATGTATTGGTTATTTATCGGACCAGAAAGTCATACAGGAAATCTTCAAGGCTCAATGCCCCCACCAATATGAAAACTACTGCAAACTAAATGACGCACACTAAAATAAGGGATCAAACTCTTATCTGCCATTTTGCTTAAAGATGGCATTTCCATCCATTAAATATAGATGCAGAATTTACACTTCAAAGTTAGGCCCATTATGTGAGCCATTCGTTATTCTTGTAACCGCAGATCCCTATGGCCAGGTTATGAATGATTAAACAGTGAGTTAGTGTAAACTTGATTAAATTTTCGTTCAAAGCAGCGATCTCTGCAGCATTTTGGAAAAAAAAACGGGTTGGTTGGGGGGGTGGGGGGTGCGTCGTGTGAGAGACGGACAGACTGTTAAAAGGATAAAATCGGGAAGGGGTGACATAGACAGAGTTACAGAGACAGAGAGGAGAGACAGACAGAGAGAAAGTGTATTGCCCCACTCGCTCTCATTGCGCCCTGAATCCTGAGCAATGACTGGCTACTTTAGCAATTAAAATCCAGGGCAAAGACACAGCAGCTTGCTTTGGCCCAGAGACTGGCCCATTCATCATCCCAACTGCCATAAAATAGCACTAGATGGATTCTTTGATTTTAGCTTTGGAAGAACATAAATCAAAATCTAAACCATGGCCTGTCACAAGCATCACCAGAATTATCCATTTGAGAGAGAGAGAGAGCAGGGCCTAGTCTCATTGTTTCTCCTCCTCTTCGCAGACAAACCCTCACACCCACTACCTATCCCCCAGTGTGACACCCTGGGTAATCTATAAGTGTCTCGTAATGAGGCTTTTTCTACAGTTCAAACCCAGCGTTCATCAAACATTACAGAGTGGAAACCTCATCTGGGGGGGGGCTCTTTCTTTTTTTGTGCTCTGTCTTTTTTTTTTGTGCGAACCTGTATAAGACAAATAATGAATGCCAGTTATTAAAGGGATGATGCACATCACCAAAACGTTGCTGCATTGTCAGTTATCCTAGAGTTAATATCGAATGATGCTAAAGTGTGTTTAAAAGTGTTGCATGTATTTTGGGGGGATTTCAGTGTTTTGTTATCTCAACTAAACCGCAAAAATCAACCAAACTAAATCAACCTTAACTAAAAAAAAACATTGTCAATAGCAAACAAGTTCAAGCCTGAACCGTATACAGAGACAGATTGAGAGGGATGGATCCTAGTGGAGCACGTAGGGCAAAGAATGACTATTAAAATGAGGTGGATTTTATGCTATGGCCTTCACATGTCAGCAGTTACCAACTCAATTCAGCACCAAGCAACGTATAAATACTCTTTCTTACAACTGATGGCCCATACTGCTTTTACATTTAGAAATAACCTTTCTATGATCAGGCGAAGTTAAGGAGTAAGATAAAGGTCAGTTTTGGACTACAGAGCACAATATAAAGACTCAGATGATTACTCACTGTTGTTGGTGTTGTCCCAAATCAAACATGGCACTCATTACTTTGCTGTGTGTGTGTGAGTCGCCTATGCCACATGAAAATGACACGGCTCTCAGAGAGGTTGACATGTCCTCCTTCCTCAGCCATCATTTTCACAAACTAATCTGAAAAACTGTTTTGTGGTCCCTCCCCTCCTGCTACTCATCTTTGAGGACGAGACATGCCCAGCATTCCACAGTCAGCTTGTTGAGAGTTAACGTTGCATTAGCTGTTGGTGTAAACACATGTATTTACTCAAAACAGACTGTGAACAACCACCTTCCATCCAAAATACTTTTTAAGTCTTCTCTTCATTAAGAAAACACTTTCCTGTGAACTGAATTAAGGTAAGAAACGTCTCCCCATTATGTGGTGTGAGCAGAAGGGAGACAGGATTGGTTTGCGGTTTACAAATATGAAGACAAATCATCTGTATACTGTACATGTGATTGTTTCTTATTTTTTTCTCTAATATTTCCACACCACTATCCATCTTGGGATTTTAAGAAATCAAAATGTTTTTACTGATGTTAAATCCACCAGATAAAAGGTATCATCAATTCTTAAAAGTGGTTGACATTATCCAAATTTATCAGAAGAAGAAACAAAACTGTAAAAGAAACAATACATCATCATCATTAGCTTCACTGGTGAAAAGGATGAGGTTCTGACGCCTTGCTGATTTGAAGCGGCTGGAAGTGCGACCAAAATAGATCAAATCATGTGGCTGTTTGAAAGTGGTCTGATGTGATTCTCTGAGGAATGTAGGTCGCTCCATCAAGTGATATTGTAAGTGAAATCAAAGAGGGAGACATTCTGACACAAAATGATCTCAGACTCTGTTTAAATTAAAGATGACTCTATCTGCTATAGTTTACACTAAAGAAGAAAACACTGACCTGATATTGAGTGTTGAATCAGATTCTCATCAGGCCTCCTGAACGTCCACCTTCTGCTTCATAGTTATTCCTTTATTCTATTACTATTACATTAAACATTTGTAACCTCCAGTTCACAAAAAAGCACCTTGTGTGACATCGTACATAGAATGTCAAGGTCTGGATGTGAGAGGATGAATGAAGGAGACATTTCTCATCTTTTTCATTGCTTTTCAGAAACTGCCCCGTGTCTCTTGTTTTTTTTACTTCTCTGTACTTGTCAATTTACTACAGTGGAGTAAATGTGTGTCCGTAGAGGTCTGAATGGACCATGTTATTAGCCTAAATGTCTGTGTTCTCCTCAGCCCGGAGCCGCACAAGCTCCCGCCTCTTTGCTCAAGCCCAAGGGCCACGTGAAGATCTTATGCGGTTTGAGAGTGGTGTCAATGACCATATTCCCTTTCAAATATGAATGTTATGGCTTGGATGACACAACAGGAGCAGTGTGGAGGCATTTTAGTTTTTTCTCTGTTGTTTTTTACATTGAAGTGATCACAATTGGTTTTGGCTGCAACTCTGTTTACCCCTGAAACTCCAAAATTGTTTTGTGGACTCAAACAGTTCACCCACCATCTCCATCGGCATATTGCTGGGTAGAAAATTAGGGAATTCCAATTTTTTGGTTGAACTATCTCTTTAAGTACTTATTTAAAAAAATAATCTATTTAAATCTTTTTTCCTTACTCATTTTGACTTGACGATTACCTTGAGAAAGGTCACCTGTTAGAATGGTGAACGGTGGCACGAGAGAGAGCATGTTAATGTTTTCATTTTTTAACCAAAGCCATTCCCCTGAACCTGAAGTGATTCAGTATCATAAACTGAACGACACACAGGACACAGGTCATCGGAACATTCATATTTCCTTAGGAGCAAGTGTTGCTATTTGCTGAATCAAATTCCAACTGATAGGTAAAATGTAAACCAGTCGGTGTAAAGGGTGTCCTGAGTCTTAAGGTTAGATCACCAGTATCTATTATTTCACTTCTCATTGTGACACTGTGAGCCGCATGTTTTGCCACTCAGCAACACTCTTCCCTCATGAGCAAATGCCGATCCGTTTAATATCTGATCCTGAAGTGCTCGGTATTGATACAGTTTATCAAAGTCAAAAGATCCATCCGCCTCCATCAGTCCACAGTCCTGCCAATTGTGTCTGCATGCCTGCCGGGGCCCAGGATTAATCTTTGAGGGATTTGTTTGATTTGTGGTCCTCATTTGTATGTCTGTCTGTGAGCAAATGGAGGACAGCTGTCAATGCAGAGGCATTTGTCTCTGTCATCTCCTCCCCTCCTCCAACCAAGGCCCTCTCCCTCACCTCCATTCGTCTCTTTCCCCCCCCTGTCCCTCGTTTTCCTCTCTCTCTCTCTCTCTCTCTCTCTCTCTCTCTCTCTCTCTCTCTCTCTCTCTCTCTCTCTCTCTCTCTCTCTCTCTCTCTCTCTCTCTCTCTTTTTCAATTCTCAGCCGCCGAGCACTCACGAGGCACCAAAAAAAAAGATAATTCTACTGTCTCAACCACTTAAGAGCAGATTCAATCAAAAATAAAGCAACACATAAAATGACCTATTTTAATTCCCCCAATGCGATGGGGACATTCAATTATGTCCTCGGAAAGGTGCGGTTTTCATGGTGGCGACAATTAAAGTCTTATTTAATGTTGAAAGCATATTACTTTCTTTTATTACAGATCTCATAACAAAGTCAGCAGCCATCAAGGTGCAAAGAGCCCCCCTATTCTTTTGTTTTGCATTTTATTGCAAAAGCTCATCAAAGTGGGAGACAAAGGGAGGTATGGACCGAGTGAAGCGTGTGTGCGTGTGCATATATATGTGTGTGTGTGTGTGTGTGTCTGAATGGAAGAGGAAGGGAGATGCAGCGGTTATGAGGTACTATCAAATGTTTCTACTTCTCCATCCTCTCGTCTTTATTCCAGCATCTTTTTAAGTGTCTCATTTCAGTGAAATTTGTAATCTCCAGACAGTTATATATGGAATGTAAGATTATTAACATTTATGCAAGCCAAACTCTTCTATTCACCTTATTGTACATGCGTTTGCACATTTGTTTCAGAATCTACAGGCGTAGGGTGAAAATGAGAATTTGAATAAACAATTCACAACATTAAAACTTAACATGTCTTATAATTTATTAGCATAATAATAACATCTACAAAGATTTTTGAGAAAAGATTTAATTTAAATTGTAACGTGTTCAATTAATGTTTGGGTTCAAGACTCAAGTAATCAATTGAAAAAAAAAAATCGAAGGAAATTGGCACCTGCTATGTTAAAGACCAAAGAGAGTAAATAAAACAAAAGAACACATGATATAGAAGTTTTCATGAGCAGGAGCAGGGCCTACTTCGGGAGAAAATAGTCCCACAGTTAAAAACACCTTTGTGTAGAATAATGTGCTCTTCTTTGTGTTGTTGATTTGAGAAGCAGGTGTCACAATACAGTGTGAAACATGACATTGTCCAACGGAGGCCATGCAGAAGTCCACCAAATACACCTGAGACTATTGCTGTTACCCTGAATAGAGTGAATATGTAAACAATATTCTAAAAGGGGAAAAAGATACATATCCACGTGATACAGGGGCTTTGAAATCAGACGGTGCCTTTATGATGTTTTTTTATTCATTTCTATAAAGTAAGATAAATAAAAATCAGATTTCACTGTCAGGCTGCTTGTTTCTGCAGCAATGTTGCCTTTAACTTTCGATCCTTTGAGTGGCATTAAACATGAAGTACTTTTCTTTTCCCTCCTCAGCTGTGAAACTGCAGTATCTCAACAAAACAAGAACAGGTTTGCTTTTGTTTTTGAGCAGAAGTCCCATCTTCCCTCTGCCCTGAGATCAAAGCTGTGCCGGTGCGCTGTGGCTAGTGAGCACCACTCACTTCATTGGCCCAATGAAATACAGTGTTCATTAGGCCATTGATCAACTAGTCTCATCCTGTCACAAGATTACAGCTGGCCAGCGCACTCACCTACACGCACACACAGACACACACACACCTCTGCGGTGAGACACAGGGCTGGTAAGTGGGGTCAGAGGTTGCTTGTAGTAATCCATCTAACCAGCGTGACAGCGGCAGCTAATAAATCACTTATTCATCGTTTAATCCATCGTCTGTCGCCGCCAAACTCTCAGAAAACAAAGCCTTTAAAAACGCACTCCGTGCTGCAATGCAACCCTGTATCCATACAGACAGGTGCCCCACAGCTCCGGGACTGCATCAGAGCTAGAGGCACAGAGAGGTGTTCAAAAGCACCTTACTTATTTATTGTGTTGACTTTTTAAATCAATCACATTAAGGGCCTGAATCAAATCACCTCATGCTCATGCAGCTAACATGACATAAATGAATGTTAATTAGTAATGAAGGGATTTTTCAGTACTACACTGTCTTCAAGGGGCCATAAATCTGCCTAGTTTTTATGTTGTCAGAAGCTAAATACCAGTTGAGAGCAGTTTTCAAATCTGTTTCACTGTGGATTTTCACACTATCAGCTTAAACACAAACAACACTTGTCTGTGGTGATGTCGAGGATTTCTGCCATCTGCTAAATGCTCCCTAGGATGTTATAGATAATTGCAAACAGATGCATTTTTTTCCTTTGAAATTACGACAATAAATCCCAAACCAAGACTGAGACAAACCAAAACCAAAATACTGTCAGAGCTGACACAAGTGGCTCACAAGCAAGGAGAAGGGTGCACCGCAAATGTGTTCAGGCGGTTTTATTGAATGTGCGATCAGTGTGTGCATACTGAGACAGAAACAGATGGACTTATTTATCATCACAAGCCAGTCGAGGAGCTGATGATGCTTTTTACAGATGCAAAAATGAAAAATCTAAAACAAAACAAATATTTCTGGATGAAAGCGGTGTCAGAAATGTAGAGGACACCAGCGAAGGTATCAAGAGTTTGTGGTTTGTAGTTGAAGACGGTGTCGGGTGATCACGTGATTTTCACTTCCTGTCTCTATCTGCTGCACCCGGCTGCTCCACCTCTTGCCTGAATAATGCAGTTTTTTTGGTTGCTGTGAACACGTCTGTGAAGGGAAACTTCTCGCTGATTTGTGCACGTGTAAAAGGCAATTTCTGGTCAGATCTGGGACAAGTTTTCTAGATTTTAGCCGTGGGTCATGTCTGAAAATGGCTTTAGTGACTTTAAAGAAGATGAGTTAAGGTGATGAGTAATCAGATTGTTAGCCTCTGAAGTCTCATAAACATTTGTGAGTAGCCAGGGTCACATTTCAGATGTCTATTAGATGCTAAAAGTTTTTCACTTCAATAAATCCACAACCTCCCCAGGAAATAAAGGATTAGAGAAAAGGTCTAAACTCTAAAAACAGATATGAGAATTAACACTTGTGGGTTGTTCTTTTGTTCATTATTCATCAGACGACCCCTCAGATTAGTCGGTAGAGTGTGCATGAAACTGTAGTTCAAACCAGCTCCACCTGCAGCAGTACACACAGCAACATGCTGCTCTCACCCCGATTCTTTAGTAGTAATAATACCATTATGTAATATATGAATATAATGTCAAAGACATAATTATTAAGGAAACAACAGAATCGTCACCAAAATCATTAAAAAAAATCTGGAACAGATTGCTTTCAATTTACATGTTGGGCTGGGTTTGCATTTGTTTCTTTGTTTTTATTATCTCTGGATGTACTTCTCTATAGAGTTTTGTAAATGTTGAATCACTTATTTCTCTTCCTACAATGTCACTGTTGCTCATGTGAATCCCATATTCTGCATGTTAAATAAACGTCCAATAAGGTGAAAGATGATTGTTGCAAACTGTGCCACATTTCAGTTTGAAGAAAGTATCAGTAAATGTGGACCACTCTGTTGCTGTACTGGTGAATAATAGGCTTGCAGGAATTATGTTAAATTTAGTGAGACTTCACTGTAACTTACTTCCCACACAGTTCACTCATGTGTATATAAAGTCCTTGTGTCCAGTCTTGAATCAAAGCTGCATTCAAACCCGAGCGCTCTGCTCCAACTTAAAAAAAAAACCTCTCATTCCAGCAGCCTTAATTTGGTCTTCCTTTCTTCGTCTTTGCCCATCGCTCCTCTTAATTCACGCTTTTCCAAAGCATGTTGTCTCACCTGACAAGGGAGAGAAAGGGGAGAACGAACAAACTGGCGGGCGGACTGAACGAGAAAAGAAAAGAGCTGGAGGGAGGGAAAGAGGAAAAGGAAGGGTCTGATCGTACAGTTTAATTACCAGCCCTGACTTGTAAGTGCTCTGGTGGGGAACTATACACGACCCAGCTACAAGAGACAGCTCCGCTCCATCCCATTAGAGTGGGAACAGAAGGATACATCGCTGCCTGTTTCCTCCTGCTGTCCTACGGTCCTTCACTCCTCCTCTGGCCTCCCTTTCTTTGCATTCCCTGAAACTTACCTCCGTCTCTTTCCCTCGCCACTCCCATTTCTATCACCTACCATTGTTTGACAGGCATGTGGAGTACAAAAAATAATTGTTTGCGAGATAAGGTCTCTCTGTGGCATCCCCTTGTCTTTATGATTGAAAGTGGCTGGATTAAGAACATGAGTGAGAGGTTAACGGTAATAAAAATAGCTATTAAGCATATATTCTCTTCCGACGTGTCACTCCAAGAAAAAGAGAGAGCGAAGGAGAGGGAGAAAGAGGGAGGGATACTGGCACCTAATTACAAGGAGCGCACTTGGCTGCTTTTATCAGTAATTGGACTATATAGCCCTTCATTATAATTTACTTTCTCCCCCAAACTGTGATAATGCAGACAAGCAGAACTGAGTGGGCCTGTTAGTGGCCCAGAAACTGACACCAGTTAATGGTTAATTATAATGACTAAATTAAAGGAGTGACGGTGAGAGGCCACTGGATAAAGCCCAGGCACTTAATTTAACAGGATCACTATCAGAGAAAAACTCACGAGTTCAAGATTGGAAATAGAAGAGGTGAAATTAGATAAAACAATGTTCAACGGCAAACAACACAGAATTTGTTTTTGTGTTTGTTTGTTTCTTTTACCATATTGTTATAGAGCTGCAGATGTGAATGTGTGCCCAGGGATTAAGTGACCACTAACTGTCCCACTGTGATTGATAGGCTGAAAAACAGATTTTTACTTAGCAGTCCATCCGACAGAACGTGTCTCGCTTTCAGCAATAACGGCTCGTGACATTGTAACACACAGACAGACAAAGCCATGCTCGAGGGGCGGTGGCAGGACGGCAATAAAGACACGGCAAAATCAGAATTTATTTTAATCATTTGGACCTACAGAGTGTTTTCTTCCATATTGTCTGGTTACTGAGCCATTGTTGAATAGAACATTGGTGTCAACAAGTAATGTGATTGCATGACCTACAACAGGAATTTGAACCATTACAATCAAATCACAATTATTAAATTCAGAGAATTGTTCTCAGAGCGCATATCTCCACCAAGGCCCAACAGTGCCCTCGGGAAACCATATCTAAATTCACCAGATCATGATTTTCATATGAATCTGCGCTGAATTGCAAACACTCTTATGAATTTGTTCCCTTAACATGTCGGATTATTGTCGAGCCCTGATCCTGAGGGAAATCTCTTCAGTCATTCTGGTGTAATCTTGCTTGAAAACATGGACAGGGTGGAAAACATAACCTCCATGGTGGTCCAGACTGGGTATCAACTTTGTAAACACCCCATATAAGGTGCAACATGTGTGATTGTGTGTTGGATTAGGAGTCAATGGTCAAAGAGTCACAGGAGTACTTCATCTGACCTGTTGGCAATCTGGTTGTCCTGCTCAGCAGTAGAAAAACTGCACAAAAGGGATTCACTGATAAAAAACACTATACATGTAAACAATGAACGCAGGTGGTGTGAGTGTTGCAATGCTTAAATAAAATTGTATAATTCTGTTCAAGAGATCAAGTTGGTTTTGGTTATAAACCCTTGAACTTCTTTTTGTTTGTATTAATGTTTTGCAGCCACAGAGGAGACAACACAGGGGAGATGAGACGAGGCCACGAGGGACCACAGAGACATTCAATTGAATTTCTTCAAATAGTAATTGACAAATTATTTTGTTTTTTGTTTTGTTTTTAGTGGATCTTTTCTTAAACCATTGTCCTGCATTAAGACTTAGCTGCTTTACCTCATCTGACATATATTCTCTGTCCAGTGGGCCAGAAGGAAATACAATTTATACTTAAGAAAACATCCAATTTAGAAGATCATGAGCTGAATCAGTTCTAATTATGAGGGGTTCCTTTACGATGAGATTTTCGGTAGATTCATGTTAATTTATCTCACCGAAAATCAGAGAAACGGCTGGAAATATAAGGGTCACACTGCTTCCTGAGTTTGTGAATCACGTTGTGTGACACAGTTGTAAACTCTAAAAGTCTAAATCAAAGTTAGTTCTTTCCAGATCAACACAGAGTGCACCAGTCGCAGCTGAACTGCCTCCTTTTGTCCAGGCAAAGTGCTTCATTACTACCGCTGCATGAAATAAACCATCAGCATACACATGAGCGAGCACCAAGCCTCCCTCTCTCACAGCCGCGCACGTGCATGTGCAAATGTTACTGTATTTCCGCGAGTCAATAGGAATCAGACCTGTCAGAGGTCTGACAGGATTTTTTCCAACAACCTCGCCGTTGATAGTGCCGCACTCAAACACGACTCACTGTCACATGAAGAATATCAACTAAGATGACACTTGATGTGTATTATCATAATCGTGCGATTACATGTGTATTTTCAGATTGTCCCGCTTCAAATGTGAAGCGTGTGCAAGTGTGTGACAACGTTGGACTATCGCTCGCTGTCTCCTTCCTCCTCCACACACACACACACACACACACACACACACACAGTAAATCCGTGGCTTTGTGTCGCTGTCTCTTTTGGTCCCTCTGGCTTTGCAGTAGCAGAGTGGCTGCCCCACTGATCCCTTGGCACCACACATCTTTGGCACACTCTGCACACTAAGGTAATCATCATCATCATCTTCAGCACCATCATCTTCATCATTAAGCTGGATCAGAATCATCATCTTACCCCCCTCTGAAAAAGCAGCCCTCCTGGTGGCAGCCACCCACCCACACACACACACACACACACACACACACAAACATTCCTGTTCACACAAAGTGGCAGATCATCGCTGCAGCTCTGTGGCTCTTCTCTAAAATCCCCTGCACCATCAAAGGGAAAGGCCTGTCTGTCAGTCATGTGGGTGATTATGGGACTGAGTGACAGCGGACGACTGACACTAAGCAGCCGGGTTGAATGCACCTCAGTCAGGCCTGGCAGGTTTGGGTGACACCGGGGGCTGGGCCGCGTCCCTCACGTACAGGGATTAGCCTCGCCAGCTGCCATCTCAGCGCCACTCTGCTCTCACTCACGCTAAGTGGCAAACACACACTCACAGGCAACACATGAGGTGAAGAGTATACATACAGTACAAAAAAGCTGACATGTTTTGCTGTATGGACACACGGAACCATTAGCATATTTGCAAACCACATGCACATACGCACACAAACAGAAAGTAGTGCCCAGGCAGATATAATGTGTTGGTTCATCTCAGCCCAAAAAGTATTGTCAAACTCGTGCAGTCACATTTTCTCCTCAAAATCCTGCACATGCAACACATGCAGATTGTAAAGGTGCAATTTAAAGCATCAACCATTTCTAAAGGTGTTCAACACCAGGTTGTCGACATGCGTTAATGCAACAAGAACAAAGATAGAACACAACTGAACACATCATGCATTCTAACTGCACAAGCGTGTTAAGGGTCAAACAAACATGATATGCATAAATACACTATGGGCTATTTCAAATGTGGGCATGCAACAGTGACACACACACTGCATTACTTGCACTGGGATCTGCCAGGGAACATGTCTCAAGTCACACACTGACCTCACTGCAGGATGACTTGGTTCAAGAGGTGGGATTCAGACATGGGTACCTTCGTGCAACCCGCTGACATTTAAATAACACTAAATGAATAGACTGGGCAGTAAATCAGTCTGTGTGCGTAATGTGCAGCAGGCTTTTGCTTTAATGGATAGCACCAGGGAGCAGACACAAGTTACAGTAAAAACTGTATGAGTGAATGTGCATAAGTGAAACATGAAAAAAAGGTTTTATGTTTGACTGTAATAAAAATGTGTCAAAACAGAGAAGCTGCAATAAAAAATGATGGAAACAGATTTTTTTTAATACCTCCTGCTTCTTCTGCTGCAGATGTGCGACCACATCTGTCGCATGCCACGGAGTCTGGATTTTTAAAACCACACAGTGTATGGGTTTCAGCCAGGATGTGTGTAACCGCAGTGGGCCCAGGTTATGACAGCGTTTTCCTTTTGTCTGTCACCTATCTGTTGTGTAGCTACAGCCGCTGATGAAAATATCACTTTGCTCAGGTGAATGAGAAATGGTAAATTTCTTTGGCAATAACACAAACGCCATCTAAGCAAAATGGATTTACAAAAAATGTTGCATGTCATCGATAACGATCGATTGGTCTTGATATTCGCCATGAGTGATTGAAAATATAGCAAAAGGTTCTTTACCCTCATCCCTTTTTCACTAACGAAGGAAACAAACCACTGTGGTGTTAACTGGAAGCTGCGTGGTTGTGTTTCCTCTCACTGGGTCACACTCAGTGCCAGCTGGAGGGTTTGCAGAAGACATTTTTCTTTGAATGTTACATTATCCTCTTCAGTGACATTTGGGTGCCACTCTAAGGAACTCTGGAGAGTGCTTGAGAATTGTTAATGGAGTTGATGAAGGCTTTTTCTTTCTTCTTTTCGCCTTTTTCTGTCATGTTCCACTTCGACAAGGACGCTGCCTTCCACACCAAGCCATCAGCAAGCCTCATTTCACCCCTCGATGAGACAGACCATAATGAGCAGGGCTGAAACCCAGATCACTCATCACCTCCCTCCCCCTCACTCTTCCTCCGTCCGCACCGTGCCCGCTGCTTTTCCGCTGCATACACCTCACTTCCCTCATTAACACCCACACCATACACAGCGATCTCTCCTCCCTCCTCCCCACCCATCCATAACCTCTCTAACCTGGCAGGCTGCACACCTTGGGCTTATTCAGCAGAGTCAAATGCCACCCTCTTTCTCTCCGGCAGCCACTCTTCTGCTCCCGTGCGCTCACATTCACGCCTCGCCTGCCTCTTGGAAATGGGATTGTCTGGGAATCCGACTCTGCCTTTCCCCAACAGGATAATTGAAAATGGGACTGCAAGGGCAAATATAAAAAGAGAGAGAGGAGAAATGCCACATTCTTTTGCAGCCACTCCTTATTCACACCCGGCCTGTTGATATATAAGTGAGACCCGAGTGGGAGTTTCGGGAGTTTAGTTTATCTAAAACTTGAGTACTCTTTGTTTGAAACTCTAATCCAAATAAGGAAAAACCATGTTCATGTAAACACAATCCAAACACATCATGTATTTGATCGTTTACACCTGTAGACTTGTTTTACACTTTAAGATTAATATTAGCTGTAAAAGCTACCACATGCATGTTGACAATGGATCACTACAGCGGGCTGCTCCTACTAACAAACCCACAGAGAATTATTATCTTACTCTGCACTTATTCTCATCTCTACGGTGTGTTCACTGGGCAATGGATGGTTGTTTTCATTCGAGAGGCTCTGAAAAACCAGGGTGCACAGCCTGCGTAGCCACAGTTAGTAAGAGATGAGCTGGTGAACAGAGAGGAGCATTTTCCAGGAGATAGTGGAGACCAAAACATCAGACTTAACATTCATCAGGTGGCCAGAGACGCAACTTTAACCAAATGTTCCAAAGTGTGCAATATAATGCTTAACTACAGACACAATGTAGTGTCAAGAAATCCTAAAACCTCCACTTGACATCTCAAGCTGCTTGTCAAAATGCTTGACCCAGGAGGTACCATGTTTGTTGACAAATCTTTCTACACCAACATATTTTTGCATATACAATTTTAATCACAATGTAGGCAGAGGCAAAAAAACAGGAAGTCTCAGATTACCAGATATAAATGCAAAGGTGCATTATCAAATGTCCTTATCCAGATACTGCACACATACTGTTTGTATGATAACACCAGGTGTAAATGGAGTTCAACTGGCCTGATTTCCGATGTGAATATGCAGATTTAGCCGAGGGATGGGGAGAAAAAATTAGCAGATATTTCAATTTGTTCATTCCAGGCGGCTTTTGATTTATATCAATTTCATGCCTCCCATCAGGTGCCATATCATAGACGAAGGTAATAACCCAGAAATAACCTCGTTATGGAGACAGCACTGCGGTCTGGGCACAATGAACTCCGAGCTGAAGAATTAGTGACCTGGAAAGTGGCAGGGAGAGTTAATGGCATTAGCTACATCAGACACACAGCGAGAGAGGGAGAAAAAAGGAAAAAAAACAGGGGGAGCAGGAATCATTGCCACTGCAGCAAAGGAAGGACGCATAAAAATTAAAATTAAAATAAAAGGAAGGATCCTCTGATGGCTCATTGTTCTTCTCTCCCTCAACATGGCGCCTTTTGATATCAAGAACACAGCATTGTTATGAGTATTTTACCATCAGCATTATTATTATGATAGCTGTTTGAAATAGAAATGCAGCTATTCTTATTGTCTTTGAGTCTAATTAGCTGGAAATGGGAGAAAAAAATGTAAAGTAGGCCGTTAATGAATTATTTCCTTTCATGTATTTTATAGTGCA
The DNA here is from genome assembly GCF_949316205.1 of Platichthys flesus. NCBI lineage: Eukaryota > Metazoa > Chordata > Actinopteri > Pleuronectiformes > Pleuronectidae > Platichthys > Platichthys flesus. The sequence goes on along the minus strand of NC_084945.1, from coordinate 27,023,159 downwards.
TCTTTTGTTGTTTGTGGATCTGACGTGCACGCACGCTGTGCATATACAACAGCCTCTGTTACCTGCTGAGTAATGTGTGTGTGTGTGGGTGTGTGTGTGTTTAAGTCCACATATGTGCTGTGCAACTAAGTGACAAGAAACTAGGGAGAGCATGTTTGTTTGCTTGTTTGTTCACGAGTCCCTCGTACATTAACGAGGGCTTACAAGTTGCTCTTGCTAATGTGTGAGCCTACATTTCAACATGAAAAGACAAAACTGGAATAAAAACTGATACAACAATCTGGGGGAAAAATGAGGCAAATGGATTATTTGTTTATCAGCAGCTGCTGGTCCGGAAAGAGAGAAGGAAAACAAAGAGAAAACAAAAGAAAAACGTCTACTGTGTAATCACTCCTGAAATGCTTTTGGACCAGGACAAGGACAATTAACAGCGAAAAATTCTGGATGTTCCTAAGTAATCACCTCTTTGATATCCAACATCAATACAACTTTGGACACTTTGATATATGAGCCTGCCTTGATGAGCCAAGTGAATACATTAAAAATATGTTTAATTAGCATTTCAAATCAGCTGCACTCAACTAAAAAAGAATATACAATAAAGGAGAAATATGGCTGAGGAGTGTTCATGTGTGTGTGTGTGTGTGTGTGTGTGTGAGGTGGGGGGCGGGTGAACAAATTAGTCGTGGGTTTGATGAACAAAGAGACTGGCCTCAGAACAAAGCACATGTTTTAGCCTTGTGCCTTTCACCTTCTCTGTTTATTTAGAGGCCAGCCAAATCAAAATGATCCTCCGGGCTTCCCTGTTTTGTTTTTTTCTTTCTGATTTCTCCATCACGCTCATGCAAGAAAATATCCTGTCTCTAATTAATATGACCTTATGAATTTTTAATGGAGCTACATCTTAGCTGTTTGAAAGTGCAGTGGGGAGCCTTGAAGTACATGTGTCAGTATTTGCACTTATCTATGTGGAAGAAAGTGAAGAAAAGATGACTTTGGTTGAGCTAGTTTGTGATGAATAACTGATGTACATTTTAACCTATTTACTTCATTTTGATTTTTCTTCACTCAGCGTACTTGTGCGTCCTCAGATCACTGGGGATGATTGACAGATCAAGACTGCTGCGGTAAAATGATTGCTATCCCCTTTTTTATTTATTTTTTCCCGAGATGTGATGCCATGCCAAAAAGGAAGTTAAGATTTCAAACTGTTCAAAGTGAATTTCAGATGAGGTGTAATTCAATGGAAAATATAAAATGTCAGTCTCGATTCTGCACCGTGGGAAGAGAGGGGCTCTCAACACTCCGCTGGCTTGCAAACGCTCGCACCCAGCTCAGGCTGCGCTGAGGCTTCACTCTCCTCTTTTCCTGTACGTTGTTTCCTGTGTGGGTCGGACAGTGGGAGGTTATTACATTGACTTATTGTTGTACTGTGGAGCACACTCTCCCTTTGTGGACAGTCCACTCATCCCATTGGTCAAATGCCTGTTTAAACAGAAGTGTTGTACAACTTTTAATAATATTATTAATAATACAATGCATTTATATAGCAGTTTTCGAAGCACTCAAAGATGCTTTACATAGTGAAGGATAAAATAAGGAAACAATCAATATACTCTTATTCTTAAAATCTAAAGATAAGAATGAGGTATACTAAGATGGATATTGGGTGGGGGGATTTAGTTGAGAAAGGCAAGATGAAGAGATGGGTTTTGAGTGACTTTTTGAATGATAGATGAATGATGCCATCATAATGATGATGATGAAAGTAGTGTGGGGGCATTTTTGATGTGGGGTGGTAATAAGTTCCACAGAGAGTGGGCAGTGACTGAAAACGCCCTGTCACCCCATGTTCGGCGTTTGGTCCTAGGGACCTGAAGCAGGTTTGCCTCTGCTGGTGGAGGAGGTCGGAGAAGTGGGGGGGAGCCAGGTTTTTGAGGGTCTTCTAGGTGGTGAGAAGAACTTTTCCTGAGATACTTCTGCATGTATAATCTGTCAGGCAGGTTTATTCAATATGATTCTGCATCTCTCAGCTCCAAACTCAGTTAGTTGTTGTTGTTGTTGTGTTATGTGTTTTTACAAGACGCCCATACACAGAGGAAAAAGTGTATTTAGCAGAATATCCTCATAAGTGTGGACATAGTTTTGAATCACTCTTACCAAGTTGTCTCTAACTGAAGCACTTTAGACAGATTATCCCTCGTTGAATTCAAGGAAGTTTTAATTTGCTGTATTTACATACAAAACACTTAAAAATGATTCACCATCAGTCTTTACTGGTTAACAAGCCAATGGTATAGAAAAGATAATTTCATAGACAGCCCCATTTAACAGCTGATTTACTGTTAATTTCCATTAACTGGTTTCACAAACTGCAAACATTAATCCAGTTATTCAGTCGTACAACACGTCTGAGTAATTCTTTATTTGTCTCCGGAATATGTCTTATTCTCAGTTATGTGGAGATAGTTGGTTACAGTTTATGTCTGTGTCTCAGGGTTAGATTCGCTTGGAGAGTGCTGAAGACGACAGAGAAACAATCACAGCTACACAGAGGTTTCTACAAAGTTGTCATTTATCACCACTCATCACCTTGACCATGACCGGCTGGATGGCTACTGTCTTGTCATGCGTGAGTGAAGCTGTGGCCACACATGCCTCTAAGCATCATTCAACATGGTGTGTCCAATGAGAAGTGCATGAATGTAGTGTGTTGTTCTCTTAGCAGCAGTAATTTGCTTTAAGAGACAATCTGACTCTGTACTCACTAACGCTGGTCCCCTTGTGAATTTACCGATAATTAAACACCACCAACTGACATAATAAGATTATATAAGATTACATGACACGAGACAAACAATCTGGGAAAAATATTACCACAAAGAGATGGATTATGAACTTGGGAGAATAAACCCGGAAATAACGCCCCCAAATTACATGAATGCACTGACTGAAAACTGCTAGGAGACGACTTTTCAGGGACATTCACTTTCTAACTTCTATAGTCATGCGCAGGCTGCACGCAGGCAGTCAGGTGGTTAAGTGACAGACATAAGGTCTGAAAGAAATGATTGGTCATGTTTCTTGCTATCCTGCGAGGGCAGCTTTTTTCCTACTTCATTTAAAGGTGGCTATCGGGAATGTGAAGAGGATTTCAACAAATGACAACACAGACCCATCAGCACAGTCTAGAACACTAAGCCAGGCACAGTGACAGTTGAAAGTGTCCAAATAACAGACAGTATGTATTACATATTATGATTAGAGGATCACCATATGTCAGTGCATACTTTGTAGATATCAAAGAATAATGGTGCACACATCATAGGGCAGGTGAAGGGCATCTTTAAAGCTGCAGGGATGAGGAGCCACAAGCCACCAACCAGATGTTCTATTCTGACGGGTCTTTTATCTATTATTTCCATCTTGTGATGTACAGATCATTTGTCAATCTTAATTGGAGAGTTAATCTTTCCCTCTCGTGAATCTCTGTAACGATTTCGAGCCATTTATCTACTGTGGATGGGTCGGGTTTCAACCATTTACGTGTGATAGGTTTTTTAACTGCTACTGATAGTATTTTCAAGAGATGTTTATTGTGTCCAGTTATTTCTTCTGGCAGGTCTCCCAAATAAATATAGTATTGTATATATTGTATATATTGTATCTTTGGGCAATTCACAAAAACATGGTTGTGATGTGGTTCCCCATCCCCACACCTTCTCCATAATTTAAGATATGCCTTTATTAGGTGAATTTTCATTTTAGGAGTGATGAAAAAACGGAGCAGTTTCTTTCAGTAAAATTCTTGTACAACCTTTACTTTCTGTTATTTCAAAAGCTCTAAATTGCCGCCTTTGTAATTAGACTGTATAAATTTTGCATACATAGAGTCGCAGGTAAACATTCTGTGCCTCAATATTGTACTAGTGTAGAAGTTTTTCATTTGGGAATTATTTGTTGACTTATTTATAATTTCCCCTGATGAACTACACAAAATCACAGACACACAATACTGTCTCCGCTTCTACATTAATTATTGTGTGCAATAATTTCACACCTTTAATTGGCTTTTTCAGATGAACACTTTTGGTATGCAGCTGTCACACTGGGTTTGTGCACATAGATTAGAGTAGTTTTTGTTTGTGTTGTGTGTGTGTGTGTGTGTGTGTGTGTATGTGTATACAGACTGTCACATAAAACTGGAACCTGCCAAACTGTACTACTGTAAAGTAACCGGTCACCGTTGAAGCTTGTGTGGTCTCTGTCTTTATTTATAGTTGTTTTCACGCAAACAAGTATGTTCAGATGTGGTGTATATAACCGGGCGAGTGTGTGAATCAATGTACGGTATTTTTTATGGCAGCATTACAACATTTGTTTTTTGATAACAGAAAAAAGTTAAGAATGTGTGTTATTAGAAAGCTTTTAAAAATGCACTCTCTTTTTTTTCCTCTCTATTTTTCTTTGCAAGTTGACACTAATGGTCTCCTACAGCAGCGGAGAGTGTGTGGGGAGACTTGGAACTTTGAGAGTCTGTTAAGACAGCTGTCTTTTAAAACCGAAACAACATTAGTAATAGCTACTAAAACTCTTCTATTAATCTGCGGCCGGGCTCCAGTGTGGCTGCCTTGGCTAATGAACATAGTGCTTGGCTTTATCTGTCTGTCTCTCTACCAACCCTGTCAGGGAGGGGCCAGAGGTCAAATGGCTTAATGCTGCATGTGTGGGAGGTGTGTTCTGGGGCATCTGTCTGAAGAGCCCATCAGGGAGGGTGAGTGGACAGAGATGGAAAGAAGAAGTTAAGATTTAGAGGTGCTGTTGGTTTACAGAAAGGAGCTCTAAATCTTCTTTACGCATCTGAAAACAATGTCTGTAAATGTGTTAACTTGTCACTGATTGACAAATGTAACAAGTGTTCACATTGGTTGATACTTGCAGGACTGGATTGCAGTTAGCACTATTTACTGTTAAAGTTCAGCTTGTTGGGGTTAATTCAAGATTTGTTTCCTTCACATGGTGTCTGGGTTCACCTTCAGGACAGGGATGAGAAGTATAGACGCCTGTAAATTATTATTATACTTTTACATAGTTTGCAGAGCATTCCAATGTAACTTGCACAACTGTACAGCGAAATAGTCAATTGGAAAAAAAAGAAATCAACGTAAGATGGTGAATGTTGGTATCGTGGTGGTCGTGATCAAACTGTAGCGGGCCAGTGTCGGTCCTTCGATGTGGCCAAGGGCAAGTTTGTTTTTCAATTAAGAATATGTCCATGTGCATCCATGACAACCTCTCAATGTGGTCTAAGGGATCTCAAAGAGTCCTCAACTCATCCTGACACCCCCACTGTCCACTTGTAATCAGATCGGCAGAGAACACTAGGTCTCAATGCCAGGTCTTAGAATACCAGGCCTTAGATTAATTGCACCTTCTTTGTAAGGATATGGTAAAGACATCTTTCAGGGTATCAGGCTGTCTGTCTGTGGAACCAGACTTCTCCTGTTACAGATTAATTCAGCATTAATATCTTTAATATGGTATTTCCTCATAGTCAGATAATATGTATCATAACCAGGGAACTAGTTATTTCCATACACATACCCTAGTGCTCTGTACATGGACCTAGCTTCCCTGCAACTCCTTTTCTGTAACCAACGGAAAACATCAGTCAGATCTACAGAATGTGAGTCTGCGCTACAACACCCATCATGACACATTAGAGCTTTTTGTTGTAAAAATGGGTACAAAAGACGAGACAGCTTGGCACAGCTGGAATGGCACACCCACCCGCACAGCCATCATCACCCGCTCGCCCCTCTCTGGCACTCTCTCCGAGGGTTGGTAATTGATTTAGGGGGCAGGCAATAATGATCGATGTCAGTCCGCCTCAGCCGCGACACCAAGAGAGTCGCAGTGGCAATATGTGACGGAGGACGCCAGCCTATTACGGAGGCGCAATCAAATATTTGTAAGATCAGGACACACTCGTTATTTATTCATGCTAATACAAGTATATTAAAGAAGCTAAACAGGGTTAGTGCTCCATCACTCACAGGGGGAATCAGCCAGAGCATTTATCAGGACCTTGGGTACGACTCCCCTCGGCCAAGTCTCCCATCATATGCGGCACGCTAACTGACAGACTGAGGTGGATAATGGGGCCCTGATTTGTATGCATGGGGCTGCCATTGTCATTTCTTTATGGTGGGTTTGCAAATAATGCATGATTTCAGCGTCGAGCGGAGACTTTGTCAGCATGTACTGTTGCCTGACTGTTGACCACACGTACCAAGGCGTACACCACACATACATGCACTACCGCGGGCACGCTGACACAGGCGCACCCCTACTGGAATTCCGCTGCAGGTTTTTGACTGTCAACGCTTGCACACGCAGACAGTGAGAGAGAGAGAGAGAGAGAGAGAGAGCGTGTTCATTAGGCAAACACTGATACTGATGTGTCTGATGGATATTTGCAACTCTGAGTGTGTGAACAGGAGCGGCCACCATTTCTCAACTGTTTTACATCATTAACAGTGCCTCCCCACTCTTTGTCAGCCCATAAAACCTAGACTTCAGATATATTATATTTTAATACCCGCTTATAAAGAAAAACATAAAAATGCAAAATGCAATATCCAGGAGCTGTCACTTCGATAAACAAAGCTGAATATTGATCTGTCTCTAAATTGGAGGGCGGGGGGGAAAACAATAATGTTAGATTTCTAGTAACATGAAATTACATGCTGAAACAGAGTGTGTTCTGCTTTGGCCTGTCACCATCCAGCAGCACAGCAGTTTCTCAAAGAGAGTAAACCAGCGTCTCACCCAGCCAAAAGGACGCCGCAGAATGACTTACGCTGGAGAGCAGACAGTACTTTTCTCCAGAACAATCCCGGGATGAAGGAGAAAAAAGTCCGTGCTGGTTAACGAAGTGTGAAACTGACGTGCATGTCAAGTCGATCAGTTCATCAAAAGATCATTTGTAATCAGTGATCATAACAATTTTTGCTCATAGGGATTGAAGAGGAACGTGCAAAATGTGTAGACATACCCGAGGTTTGAGAACAACACACATGTTTAGACATTCTCAGTTCATATTGGTGGTGTTTTGAAAATATCTACCACATTTATGAGGCACCATTTAGGAAACTACCTCCTCTAACAACCAATATCCATTATGGGACTTTCACAACAGGAATTTGATGAGTCGGAAATTACATGACCATAAAATGGCCGGCACCATGTGGACCCCTGCATGTTAGTCCTATATGTGATTGTCTCACATTTACAAGTGTGGCTTCAACTGCCTCACATCATCTGGTTTCAGAAGACTTGGGAAAGTGGTCAGACTCACACTTGGAATTCCCGTTCATCTCAAAGGCGGTTTTCAGTTAGAGTGAAGCCCTTTACTTAAGAGACCTTTGTTGGCTAGCGCTGAATTCTTCTTGAAGCTATCAGCTTTATCATTACACACACCAACACATGCACTGACAGCCAAACTGTGACATATTGTCCTGTATTGTTGGTAACGTAGGCACCGGTTTGCAAAAAGGATGCAAGAATAAAAAAGAAAATACAAACATGGTTCTGCTGTATTAACTTTGATTGGTTTTAACCGTCCATTTGTTAGATTTAATAGATTACTGCTAATTTTTGTTCCATGAATGTGTCTGCATATTTGCACAGATCAGGTTTGTATGAGCTTGGATAACCCTAATCTGCATGCTTTTGAACCATGTGGGCACAGAGAGAGTGTACAAACTCCACATAAAAAGGCCCAGCCAACCAGCACAATCAACGCCAAACATTCACCTAATGGTATATGGATAACACACCAGTTTGTGTGTTGTCATTATTTTCATATTTGTAACTGTAATTTCACATAAAGGAGAGGTGGGTGAAGGGTTTGATTCCATAAAACACTTCTGGAGTCTCAGAAGTAAACTTTGTTGCCGCAGAATCCGATATAATTGAGGTAATCAGCGACTTGCACCTCAGACGTGATAAAACAACAGTAAAAACATACCCTGCCCCCATAGTGATAGTGTGGTGTCATCCAAGTGTCCGCAAGCCCAGACATTCATGTTCCATAATGAAGTTTACCCCTGAAACTCCAGAAGTGTTTTGTGGACTCAAACACCCACCCCTCTATCCGCATAGTGGTGAGTAGATGATGAGTGAATTCTCATTTTTCGGTTGACTATCCCTTTAAGGCGTGTGTGTCGTTGCAGAAGGCTCCATACCAAACAGAATATTAGGTTTACACAGGATGATAAGTGTGCTACAGTTTACAATTTCACTGTGGCAATTCAACAGCTTTTCATTAATCATGTGTCGATGATACACTGTACATGCATCAGTATGTCCAAGCAGCGAGTTACACTGATAGCGCTGATGGATTGGTCTTCTCCTTTAATCCATTTGCTAGACACTCGTTTTTGAAACGTCTTGTTCTGCCAGACCGTTTGATGGCTGTCAGGGTTGATTTGTCAGAAACATGAAGCGATAACAAACTACATGCTAACTCCCATATTCCCAATCCCCCACCTTCTCCATCCGCCTGCTCCCTTGCATGAAAAAAATCGCTCTCTCACTCTCTCTCTCTCTCTCTAACAAGGCGTACAGGCCCTTACCTAGAGAGTTAGCGCTTCACGTCAACAACAAATGGACTTACACCTCTTCCTCCATTTCCCGCTGTAGAAGAGCTCAAGGAAGGCAGACACACGTCTACTTCCCCTCGGACTCTCTCTATATTAGATCGACCAATCAGGGGATGTCAGTCATGCATCCCAGCTCGCGGCTGACAAGTTGGCAGTTGCGATGCAAGAGCGGTTCATTCATTCCGATGACACTCTGCCAATATCTGTATGGTGGAAGCCGCACGCCTTTGCCTTTTTTTGCTCTTAGTCAGTGGAAACAGATTCACAGGCAGACAGGGAGAGAGAGGGGCATCGAACCGAGCAGAATTAAAAGCTTTGACTGTAAGTTTTCAGATCTTGGGGTGTCTGGCTTGCCAGTTTGAAGTGTGACTGATAACGCAGGAGGAGAGTATACAGAGGAAACAGCTCGTCATCCTGCCAGCAGAGCTCAATCTTTAATGTCTGCGGTTGCAGGTCTTATGGATAGCAAAGAGTAATGGCGTGCTTCTGTGCTTTGACTTAGTGAAGAAAGTTGGGGGTATATTGATGTAGCCGGGAGGGTGCTGAGCCAGAGCAAGGGCTGCTCACTGGGCGTGAACTGTTACCGAAGGGGGTCCTTTGGGGCATCAGAGCATTACCAATAATCACAAACACAACCACCATGACATCAACCTAGTTTAAATTCAAGGATAAACAGCCATCTTTGACTCGATTATGCTTGTTCTAGACCCTTCTTGCTACCATATTTAATGGCAAAGAGAAAGTGAACAATAACAGTGATCATGATTAAAAATCAGTCAGAATGATTCAAATAGGTAAAATATAGAGATATTAGAAGAAACGTCTTCTGCCCACGTCTGGTAAGCAGAAAGTAACCTCTAAAAGTGGACAGCCAGTTGAACCACAAGAGAGTCCGGGGAGTATTACAGTTAAATTGTGCAATAAAAAGGCAAACAACACCTATTCTTAAACGTAAGCCTCTAAATACTGATAATTGTGTTTTTTCGGCACAGTGTGTTTTTTTGAATCCATGATGAGTTCTGATGCTTTGCATTTAATGAGAGACCTGTCCCAAGTGGGTCAAAGCATTCTAAGTAAAACAGCTAATTAAGTGGCAATTAACCAGTGCTGTCTGCCAGAGAACTAAACATAGTCTGGGCAATTTAGTTGGAACGTGCTCAAATGGCTGCTTGTTAGTCCAGCCACAACCGCATTTGGCTAAAAAAATCAAACACAGAGATTCTTTTATTCTATCGTGAAGCAAGATTAGAAAATTACAAACAGCATTGATCTCTGACTCTGCTCCTCTGAAATGATAAATGATTATGAATCAGGTCAAACGAGGACAGGGGAGAAAGGGAGAGAGAGAAAGAAAGGGATTGGATGCGGAGAAAGCAATGCATGAGATGCATGTTTTGTCTTAAGTGGGATACATATGGGCCTTAACACTGGGTGACAGAGTGTGTGATGTTTTCCTATCTTTCATTATCAGGTGGCCTGCCTGGCTGCCAGGCATTACCTGTTGATGACGGAGTGGACCGCCGACCTGATGGACAGATGGATGGGATCGTTGATGAATGTGTGGCAGGTGCTTTGTCAGTCTGGAAGGCAATCTAAAACGCAGAGAGGGGGGAGAAACCATTTAGACTCTAGGGACACCTTCTATGCTCTTACACAACTCAAAATCCCACCAGCCCCCACCTCTCCCAAACCCCCACTTGCAATCAAATTACAGCATTGCACTTGGTATTAATGAGGCTACTTTACAATGCTTTTGTCACCTACAATGGCAGGCTATGTCGCTCCAATATCAGCTGGGTCTAATTTAGAAAAATGCCCATAGAGGAGGTCAATCTCCTCTCTCATACACGATGACTGATAGATCCAATACCTCTGGAATCAGATAAAACTTTGACAAATGGCCCAGTGCCGGCCTGAGCGGTGTTGGGGAGGATGTAAGGGAGCCGGAGAGCTGCTGTGTCCAAGACCAGCCCTGTCCCTCTATCCCATCACACCAGCACTGGCTTTGATCAATGGGGCCACAGTTCAGACACACACACATACTGAGACAGGTCCTAGGTCCGTCATTACATGATTAAAAGGCCTAGAGGATATTGCTTTGCCACCATTCACCCAACCAAAAAGAAAAAGAAAAAACTTGATAAAACTAACAGCATCTTCCCCTCACTTTTTCCTCTCTCCCTTGTTTATCCCCCTTTCCTTCCTGCTTGCAAATTTCGATCGATTAAAAAGAACCATTAAGTAATATCTGATAGATTTCACCTTCCTCCTACTCTTCCTCACCCTCTCCTAATGAGCATAGGGAGAACAAGCCTTCTCTTTTACTTGTTGTTGCTGTTTTCCATCTACTTCAAGCAACAGGACACCAGTCGCCCTAACCTCGCATTAATCACAATCCAGCTCATAAATCGACCGGCCGATTAGCATGATAGATAGATAGCCTAAAATGTAAACACTGCTGGACCTAATTGGCCTGCTCTACCTGGAGTCACATCTGTAGTTGCTCTTCGGCGCGGAGGATAACTTTGGCCTGGCGGGCACAGCTCTGGATCATTAAAGAGATGTAGAGTTATCATCTGTTTGTGAATCTCTCTCCTTGTACGATTTCTCTTTAGATTTTTTTCCTCCCGCTCTCTGTCCCCTTGTGTATGCTGATTTATACGTTGCCTTTCTAAGTAAAGAAGGCGTAGATATGTTAACAGGGATAAACAAAAACACACACTTGCACACACACGCACGCACCTGCACGCTTTCTATTATAACAGATAGTATGGAAGGTAGTTAAGGGGCTAAAATGCTATTGATCAGCCAGGGAAATCAATTGACAACGCATACACCACAGAACCACAGAGCTGCATCTGAGAACACTCTGCAAACAGTATAACACACACTCTGAACCCACACACACAAATACATATACACACACACACACACAGAATTCTATAAGACCTTGCGTGGCTGTTTGCATGTTTAGTTTTAGAGTAAGGTAACATCAGTTTAGCTGCTCCACAAACTGAAGGTGTGTGTGTGTGTGTCTGTGTGTGTGTGTGTGCCTCTGTTAGAGGGCGTATGAGAGGATCAAGTGTCTCTAGTTTCATTTCCTCTCCCCCATGTTTGCTCTGCCAAAGAAAACCACGCTTCATAAAGTCACTCTGAGCTCGGCAGAGGAAATCTCTCGCTCTGGTTTGGCAGTACACAAGTTATAAAGTTCACAACCTTGTGGTGCTGGATATAACATTCCTTGCTATGTGCATCTGAGGTGAGTGAAAATGAAATAAGTGAATAAAGCAAGGTGGATGTACAGCGACATCCGATATTTTGGTGGAAAACACACCCATTGTCAGGAAACATTTTACTGATGCATTAACTGTCAACCAATGTATAACCTGTCCAATTAGCAAATACAACATAATCCTAATTATGTTAGTAGAAAACATAATTTTGTCCTAACTAGATGTCCTTCCAAATGTATTTGCTGCTGCAATTAAGTTGCCTAAAAATGTAATATCTAGGAGGGAGTTTCAATGAAGTATAATAATAGTTGGAGGACCCTCTAGCTTTTACTGCAGCGCATACAAACAAAACAGTATTGTACCAATCCAGTCTGCAAATGAGTTGGACTTGTGGCTTTTTTGGAGAGATGACATGTCCAACATTTCTGCCTGTCTCCATCCACAGCAGCAGTTCCATTCTCCATGTACTGCAGCCTGGCGAGGAAGCTCTTGTCTGTGACCACTGTATGCAAAACGTGGCATTAGTCACCAGCTAGCCTCCGCTGACATGCCTGCAGTGTGAGGGAGATTAATGCCTACCAGGGCCACTTTATTATTCTCTCTCTACATTTCTCTTTTCCTCCGTCTCTCTCTCACACTGTGTCTCAGTCTCTCTGCCTCTTCACCCGCCCTCACAATTAATTGTCTGCTGCGTGCCTCCCTTCTCTCCTTCCAATGCTCTGTCCCTCCCTCCCTCTTTCTCTTGCCAGAGTGACGGATGTGGAGAGGTACATGATGTGGAGGGGTAGCGGGTGTGAGTCAAAGTGTGTGTCGGTGGAGGCGGGTGTGGGTGGGTGGAGCAGAGCAGGAACCCATGCTTTTGGCCTTGACAAGCGCCTCCCATCCTTGGCCTACCCTTTACTGCCAGCATACACACACACACACACACATACACACACACACACACACACACATTAACGCACACTAACACAGTGCACTAACTGAAGCTGTCCCTACAGGCTAAAGCTTTGTTTTAGGAGAAGATAGTTTCAATGATTGATCAATCGTATGATTGTCGTAAACTGATGAGGTGTTTTTAATGGACAGTAGATGTGATTTTTACTTGTATTATTGTTCTTTTGTATAATTAGCATTAAAATACGTTTTGTTTTAACAATAGGTATATATTTACAATATTTATGTTTTATTTCATATGTGAAGAGATTGTCCTTTGCTGAAAGCATCCAGATCAGTGGTTCCTGACTTTATCGACAAAACACAAGACAAATGTGAGAATTCCCCTCGTCGTATTCACTAAACCCAGACTAAGTCATTGCTGCCACTCAAAATTATCTAATCTAAAATGTAGACGTTTTAGCTAAAGCTTGTCTAACTTCTGCCTCATTTACTATTGGCACATCACCCAAATTCTTAAATTTGCCCCACCCCTGAGTTGCTCACCTGCAGCCCAGACTCTGCTAATCTCTGTGGTCTTTGGTTTTCATAGCTATTGTACAATGGAAAGTGGTAATTTAACAGTAATACATACATCGAAGTTGATGTAAAAGAATGTTTTTTTTCTTTCATGTATCGCTCTATAGAAAAGTAAAAATAGTAGATCAAATGAGCCTTTACGCCGGGTTCACACCGGAAGCGGAAGCGACGCCATAGCGAGGCGTAAGCGCAAATCCCTAGAGCGCCGGCGCTTGGCGCTTCACACCGGGCGCGGTAGCGACGCCGAAGCGCCGCTGTTATCAGCCTGCAGTAAAAACAGCTTTTAATATTTTTTACGTAGCCCCCCCCCCCTCTCTCTTTTTATCTATATCACTGCTTCTGTGGCTGTAGTGGATGGGCAGAGGGGGACATTTAATAATGTGGTCGGTAAAAGTGGTAAAATTAAAACTCCTGGACAACAGAAGGTGAATACAAAGTATGGGATGCATATTTGATCATTTGTATCATATAAAATATGTCGTCGCTACGCTTCAGCGTCCGGTGTGTTCAGCACAACTATTTAACATGGGAGTGGATGGGAGCCAGAGGATTGCTGCTGCGCTTACGCCACGCTTCGGCATCGCTTCCGCGTCCGGTGTGAACCCGGCGTTAGCCTGACTACATTGTCAAACAGCTACTAATGTGTTTTAGATGAACCAATATCCTGTCACCAGCTCAGACTGGGCTACCTAAAACTGTCATAATGCCGCAGAGGAGTGTAATGACACAAAATTGTTTCGATTGAAGTTTGTCTTTATCAAGACGGGAAACCAGGAGACAAACTATTTCTTTGCTACAAATTAGGATTTCTTTCTTTTTTTCTGCTATGATTGTTGGTTTTTATTATTGTATTGTTATTGATAGTTGGTTGGTCAGTTTTGTTTTCTCTGAATTTTCCCACAGCCTCATGTGACTGTCATATTCTTATTTAAGTGAGATGTCTTGCTTTTGGATGGTTTGCAGACATTGAAAGTATTTTAGGAAGAAACTCTGTTGAACGCGTCTGACTTAGAATCTGGTGCTGCAATGTGTATATGTAAACGTGGATTGTTGCATATATGTTTGTTTGCATTGGGTTTAAATTAATTTTATTGCATGGGAGTGTTTACCCACCCATTGCCTTGGGTGAGCTGCTTTTAAGTTATGAACATGATGTTCAAGTGTTTTTTCTAATTAAATGATGTTAACAGGTTGGCTATAGGCCTCTGTATAGTTTTCTCTTGTCTTGGAACGTTTACAAAGTCCTCTGTTGTAGAGGTTTGAAATGAGATATCAGTGTTTGCCTTCATTTGTTAACCCCACATGCACTTAACATACTTTTGTCTGTGTAGAAGGTATTTTATCTCCAGTGGTTTGGTGCACAGACGAGACAGAGAGGGGGTAAAAGAAAAAGGGAGTTTAAAAAGTAGCAATGTAGAAGCTGACAGGCCACGACACAAACGGTTAGTTATGAAAGACTATAAATGACTTAATGTTTTCACAAGGAGATGTTGAACAGATGTTGGTGAACTCTACTTACACACCTACACCGCACCACTCAGAAATCATGACAATTTTATTTCAGCCACAGGGAAAAAAAGGGACAGAGAGAGAGAGAGCAAACATCCTTTAAAAGTTGACATTAGGTATTCAGACGCCAGAGAGCAAACTGCCGGCAATTAAACCAATCAATCTTGTTGTTACTTTGGAGCCAACATCTGGTCCAATGGTCCTGGTGGACCACTGTCTAGGGGTGGGTTGTGGGGGTTTGGGGTGGACAGGCACTTTGAGCTGTCCTTCAGCGATCTCTGTCAAATACACACATAAAAAAACAACACAGAAATACATACACACTCTTACAAACAGAGTAATGTTAGAAAAAAATGCTCATATACACTCACACATCCCCCCCGTCCCAAGTCCTCACAGGCCTGATGTCAGCTGGTTCTGCTGTGTTGTTTCCTTTGTTATTAATAACAACAGACCACCTGGACTCCTCAAGCCCGTTACCACAACCCTAGTGTGTGTGCGTGTGTGTGCATGTGTGTGCGTGGATGTGTGCGTGTGTGAGCGCGACAAGGCTTTAATAATCCCCCAGGCAAGCCAGGCTGAGCTGGGGCTCAAAGCAGAGCAGAGCACCTCATCCTAGGCTAATGGGACAATGGAGGATTGCATATGTGTGTGTGTTTGCATGTGTGTGCTTGTGTGCATGAGTATGTGTATGCATGTGTGTTTTTTTGCACATAAACACGTAAGCTGTACATACAAAAATGTGTGTTTGTGTGTATGTGGGTGTGTGTGTGTTAATGGGACGGTGGAGGATTGGTTGGAGGACTGACTGGTGGCAGAGACGGATGGCCTAGGACAGAGACTGTGCTGACAACCAGTGAATACGGGGCAACGTTGCAGAAAGGTCAACACCGCGCACACACACACACACACACACACACACACACACAAACACACACTCAAAATAATGTCAGTAGAGGAAAAATAGGGGAGGTGTAAAAAGTGTGTGTGCCTCCTCCCTGCTTATGTGACTTTCAAAGTTTGGTAACTGTGTTTTTAAATTGTACGTGTTTTGGTGCATATTTGAAGGAAGGAATATTTTATATTCAATTCTCTCAGCATTCTCACAGTAACTGACAAACTTGAGATACTTTAACTCATGAGTAAACATATTTTCAATGACTTTCAATTTATTTAAAAAATCCATTTCACAAAAGACCCTTGAACAGTTCCCGTTTAAATTGATAGAGAGAGCGGAGAGAGTTTAATGTAAAACCTGAATAAACGAGTGGAGAACCTTTTTTCAAGGTTCTGTAATCAGAATCAGAATATTGCCAAGTATAGTTGCACATATTGTAAATTGCCATGGTGTGGTTGGTACACTGTACATAAAACAACAGCACAGCACCACAGCACCACAGTCTCAGTTAGACTGGCTTCAACCCTACTTTTAAAACTGTTGAGTTGAATTGTTTATGCATCTCAAACAATACAGTGTCACCCAGGCTCTGTAGTAATCTATAAAGCCATGTCTCACTGTAGGGTAAGCTTCCTATAGGGTTACAGTTATGTTGGATTTCTGACAAATCTGACAAATAATTTTTTGTCACCTTAGTTTTAAATATAATTCTATTTATAAAATGTTTAGACCTGATGCAACTACATTTGGTAGATTGCTCGTGTGTCACCTACACTCTAGTACTTTGACAAAGTACATGTGATAAACCTGACATCACATGACTGTGCTGTTCATTGATGTGAAAATGGAACCAGTTGGGCAATATGAAGGTGTCAGCCTTAAGGGAAGGCTGATCTTCGTGATCTTTTTTTTGTTTTTTTTGCGAGGCTGTGAGTGCCAAGGGGAAGTCCCGGTGGTCTGTAACATATGCCTGGCCACGCTAAAGTCACAGGGTTAAGTAGGATTCAGACCAGGGAATACACTGCTACAGATCTGACACTAATACAGCAGTGCACTACCCCATGCATGAGTGCACAGTAGCACAGAGGTATCACAGGCAGTTTAGGCCATAAATTACCACATTAAGGTCATACTCGGGCTCAGACCATGACACTATTTCACATTAACTGTAGCCAAAACAGTAGGGTGTATGAGAAATAATTATGTGGTCCATGCTGTTGTGAGTGTGATTGGAACCTAAGAAAAAAGCTTATTTTTGTTTAATAGATCTAATGTTAAATGGATACAAATACCATTTAGACCATCAGGGCAAAAACCAAGCCAGGAAATCCAAAGAACTCTATGTAGAAGCTGGCAATGCGATTGTGGTGAGGCACACATCAGGGCAACAGTGTAAAACTCTTTCTAAAGCTTTGAATGATCCAACGGGGTAATAATTGAGAATTGGAATAAAATTAGAGCCACCAGGGCTCCCATGAGCTGACTCTCGGTTCAACCTTTACCAGCCAGGAAGGACGTTGGTCAGGGAAGTGGCCAAGGCTGAACCTTTTAGGCAGAACTGTTAACATTATGTCTGTCCAGTCTAATACATTCCTGTTGTTGATGCATGGTGGTGCCAGCATCATGCTGTGGGTCTGCATTGAGTAAAGGATGACTGCAGCCGAATACAGAGAGGTCCTTGAAGAATAAGCTGCTCTGGAGCTCTTCAAACTGAAAGGTGAAACTGAAAGGTGAAGCTTCAGGCAATGGTTCACATTTCGGCATGACAATGACCAGAAGCACACAGCAAAGACGATACTGGAATGGCTTCAGGACTGTCCTTGAGTGGTCCAGCCAAAGCCCAGAGGATAAATAAACCACATGAAATATCTGTGGAGAGACCTGAGGAGGGCAGTTAATGCTTCACAGATGCTGCTCATCCAATAGGACAAAAGCTGAGATGAGAGGATTTAAGTGTGGATACCTAACAAAGCAAGGTTTGGACAAACATTTTAAAATGAAATTTTGGAATAAGGTTGAGTTCTGTCACGTTGGCTGGGCTACAACTCAAAAATGTATTCTGCACATGCCTGTAATTGGGGAAAAGTTGGCTTGGGTTGGGCTTGGACACAAAAAGAGAGGTGTCGAATGCAGCTTGGGTTTGGTAAGTGTTCTCTTTGTATCAGATGGTTCGAACAGAAGCTTGCGGTCCCGGTCATACTGACGTTAAGCTTGTAGCAAGTGGAATTCTACAAAAAACGACATTAAAGATCTGAAAACTTATGTGAATAAGAAATGATCTTGATTTCCAGTAAATTTGCAAAAATGTCCAAAGAGTTAATGGGTCTGAAAACTTTCTGGAGCCCCTGTTTTATTAATTTACTATATCTATGAATATATGGGTTGCAATATGATGATGTGTAGTTAAAGGATGAGAACAGGCCGTGTGAATGATAATGACAATGAATAAGAAAGTGAATGATAACATGTGTGTAACATTAAATGCTCCGCAGTTTCTCTGAAGGAGGTGTATGTGTATATTCGAGTGAGAGCATCCAGACATTCTGCAGACTTTCTTCATCTTGTCCTCTAGTATAAAGTCTGCTGAAAATCGGCAGAAGTCAATGTGAGAACACAGCAGGGGAGGCACCGGTGGATTTACAACGAGTAGGTGGGGGGGGGAACAAATATCTCTGGGTGAAAAAGCCGTGGCACATAGATGTCACCACCAAAGATGTCCAGAGAGTTTGTGGTGATAAGAGCCGACGCCATTGTCGATGTACTGTAAACAAATTCACGTGACCACCGCAGCGGAATGACTACATTACATCCTGCCTCTGTCCGCTGCACCCCCCCTCACCTGGATCCTGCGTATTATTTGTTGCTGTTGTAAACAGGAGTGAGCAGAGAAGCCCCCACTGGACATGTCTGAAAAGGGCTAGAGGAGGAACCAGTGAAATCAAGCCTTGTATCTGTTAGGTGGCACTGCAGCTACACAACGTTTAGGGTTCAAGGAATATCTAACAATGTAGAATCTGATGTTTTGTTATTGTTTTAGTGATTGAGACTTTTTAACTACACTTTCATAGGGCAGTAAATCAGTTTGGTAGGAAAATATTTAAACCAACATTTACAGATTTTTTAAAACCCCTTTGAGATTTGCAGCAAGCTGTTTTGTTTTACTTGTTATGGCTAAAATATGAAGAAATATTGCCTGAGAACCGAGAACCGGAATCTGTTTTGGACAACAAGGTGATGAATATAACAAAGTACAATTGTGCGTAGTGTTTGGAACAATAGTGCTGCACAATATGCACATGGTTCTGATGCTGTGTTTGAGAGCAGGTATGATTTATCTCCCAAACAGCCTGTCACGCACATGGCTGGACAGGCGCATGAAAGGGCCCACACACACCTGCAAATGAGTTATGTGTAAAAACATAATTATTGTCCTGCTTCACCTGCTAAATGATAAAATAAAGGAATAAAGGAACACACATGAGGGCAGGAAGGTCCTGGGTGCTTGGAGTAACCCCTGCCTTAACATCTGGGTCCAGCTGGGTCAGTGTTCATTCTCATGCTCCAGCCCCTGGGCAGTGACACCCAGACCCTTGATCTCCATTTCTTTCTGCCATACCAACACATTTTCTGCACCATGCAATAGATGATGATTGTAATCTAAAACAAATGAAAGGGAAAAAACACACAGGGGAGGGGAGGATGGAGAGCGTAGAAACAGAACCAGAAGGGAGAGAGACAGAGAGCATTATCACCTTGGCCAAGCATCAGGAGTTAGAAAAAAAGAAGAAAAAAAAGAGTGGGAGAGAGAAAAGAAGGTCCATGGGCAAATTCATCTTCCCCTGCTACAATCAATCTCTGGCCAAAAGAAATACACAATAACTAGGCAGGAAGAGGCCAAGATTAATGGGCCACCGACATCTCCACTGACCAGCATCCACCTCCACCCAGTACTACCCCTCTCTCTCTCTCTCTCTCTCTCTCTCTCTCTCTCTCTCCTTCTCTCTGCAGCCTTTTCTCACCCCATCCCTTTTTCGCCCCTCACACTATTGCTCCCCCCCCCCCCCTACATTTTTTTCTACCCAATGCACACCGCCTTGGCCCCTCCCTCCGCACCACACACACCTTGTCTCGGCCACATGCAGTGATCTATTGTTTCTGCTGACTGTTCTACAAGCGCATTACCAAGCTTTAATGAGAGCGGCTAGTCACTGAGCAAATGCATGCAAGGGCAAACGAGGCAAGGCATGCCCAGTCCCAGTTGAATACAGTGTGGTGGCCTAGGGTGATCACGAGTGAAGCCCGATTGAAGAAAAATGCCCAAACACAAGTCAAAGACCTGACATCATGGACACAGGCATAGGGAGGCCCTATTCGCCCCAACAATGACCAATGCTACTCACGTGCCAATGCAAAATATTAAGATATAACATTCATGTCCTGCTTGAGGACTACATGCTTAACCATTACATGGCATGTCTAAAAATGGGTTGCAGAACTCAGGGCATGTCCAAGTTATCATTGAGCAAAGTGAAAAACTGATTTCCATCAATATTGAGAATCATCTTTTGGACTTTAACTTTGAATGTGTATCTGTCTGGATATACACATTAACTGTCAAATTTACTTTTCATCTCGAAACATAAGAAAAAAAGAAAAACTTTAATAGTTAATTGATAACAAATCCAATTCAATCTCCTTTTTAATTATAAATTACGTTATAAATGTTTTTGTCTTTTGTTTGTCTTTTCTTTTTTATACTTATTATTCTAAAGTAAAGAGATGACAGGAAAGAGAGAAATATCCTTCAACAAAGGTCCTTCTCCAGACAAACATGGGACAGTGCAGCTCATAACAGGCACCTTCAGGTCACAAATATATGTATAACTGCAGCAACTTACCTGATGACCTAGATGTTCATTTGGACATATCAGTTTGTCTACATGCATGAAATTGACTTTAAATGTGTTCATGTCAGATCTTATACAAATATAGTTAAAAAATGAACTGGCAGAAAAGTCTGTCTTTCAAACAAATAAGAAAAAGATGCGATACGATGTGAATAAAAATAAAAACAAATGTATGTAGATGAATATGGGGGACCTAGCAGCAGTTAACCCTAGCACCTGGTCCAACCTATTATTTGACCGAGGATGATCCCACATTGATACTATTATCCGAGAGGAAAAATTGTTGGTCTGCTCTAGACAGTTTGTTCAGTGAACCTCAGTCACCTGCAGAGTCACCAGATGTGAATCCAATAAAACGCCTTTGGGATGTGGTGGAACAGGAGATTGGCAGCATGAACGTGCAGCCGACAAATCTCCAGAAATGATTCGGTTAAGCCATGACAAGCTGACAAGACATGACGAGACACTTCTTTTTGCTGTGGACTCAACATGTCATGAGGCCGTTTTAGAGCAAAGGGAGGAACTGCCCTGTATGTGCTCACGTCACTGATGCATTAATCTGTAAGTAGCTTTTTGCTGTTGTGGTTGGCCAAGGTGGAGTGAATTTAACTTCATGGTGTACAAGGCATGACGGTTTGATTGGCTAAACCCCCTGTCTATTGCAGAAAGGAAGAATAAAACAAATATCTCCAAAAACTAATTTACATAAACTATAAAATAAATATACAGATTACAATTATTTGAGAAGCTTTTATATTTTCACTAATATTCTTTCTATTTTTTTGGCTGGTAACTTAATATTTGCAATGAAATAGTCTGCTAATTGTGAAGATGTGTTATTGTTTTGATTATAATAGAGCCAGTGGATTAATATTGTATCACATTTGGGTTTAAATAGTTCCAGTCAAGTTAAGAAAAATGAGTGAATTGTTATTAACTGGCAATGCCATGACATTTTTTTAAATAAATTACCAAACACAAATTATTAGCTTTCTTAAAAACACGTAATTATACTATGTTATACTGTGAAGCTTACCTTCACAGAGCTAGCACCGCTGTCTGTGATGCATGCCATAGATCCAGGTCATGATGATTTATGCCAGCCTAAAAAGTCCTGTAAACTCCACCCCTGCATATAAAAAGGTGTGAAAACCGGGTCTCACCAAGTTTAGCCCCCATCTTTACCAGGAATAAAAGTACCAGAGATAACAAGGATAATAAATGAATCTGTTTGAAATCTGCACCTTATCAATACCATGGGAAAGCAGAACATTCAGACATACAGTGGGGAAGACTTTGGTTGCAGCAAGTGTAGCATTATATACACTGTATATCAGAGTAATCATATCTGCCTTATTGTTTTACACTGCATGCAGCCAGGTCTCATATAGGTAACTGGTCATACTCAGGTGATAACAGCAAACAGCCACAGCTGCCCAATGGGAGAGAATAACAAGTGTGTTCCTGGCCACATTTGTTATCTCTGTTTTGGGATTGTATGTGTCTGTGTGCATGCACAGTGTGCAAGTGTGTGTGAGTGTGTTTTTCCAGGGGCCCAAGAGATCACAGGGGATGCAAGGACCGAGCGAGAGAGCAGGGCCCCAGCCCACAGAGGTAAAAATTCATTTCTTGAGAGCTATATATCAACGGGCATTTGTTTAATGAGCGCCAGAGTGGAAAGATGTATAGAACATGTCAGGCGTCCACTTGCAATGCGTTGTGGGTAGCAGATAGCATCACAGAGTGTGACCGCTCACTCTATCTCCCTGCTCGCCTCTTTTATCTCCAGCCTCCCTCTCCCCATTATAAATGAGAGACGGAGGGGAACAAGAGGCAAAAATAATGCAGAAAAAAGAGGAGAAGAAAAAAGAAAACATATACGAAAACAAAGTCTGTCTCGCAACAGCACTCAAATGTCTGCACAAATTAGCGAAAACACACGTTGCAGGTTGCACATATTTTGAATGTGAATATTCAAACATGATGTAAAACAAGATTTAGCAGCAGCAAAGAGGAAAAGAAAGAGTCAGGTGTACACATGATGTGTGGAAGTGGAAAGAAATGTGACGTTTTGGAGGGAACACATTTTCTTAAGCAATCTGTCTTAGCCAGATATCAGCAGCTGATCTGCATTCATTTGTTTTTTTATCAGTCACATCACAGCATGAGTCTTACACAAACACATAAGCTCATGCACACACACACACACACACACACACACACACACACATCGGCATGCTCCCTGCCATGCCTAACTAACCTGTATTTCTGCTCCTGGCAGATCCTCCTGCCTTTGTTAAGATATGTAAATGGCATGCATGGGGAGGACATGTGGGTAATTAATTGTAACTGGGGGGATAATGTTGCGCTGTCAGAGATGTCTCTGGTTTGTGTTACATTTTTTAAGAGTAATGTGGTTAAACTGGGAGTGTCTGTTAGCGCTCAGTCTTAATTGCGCCGTGCTGGGAATGCTAAGGCTTAGCTCGCCTCTCAATCCCCGGTTCATGGATTAGTGTGTGTGTGCTCCAGCAGTCTCCACACTGAGAGGGAGAGATATACGATCCCAACTTTGTGTGCAAACAAACAGAATTCTTTGTCCGATGTGAAATAAATATAGTTTTTATGAAAATAATATGTTCTATTCAGATAACCGAGGCCATGTTGATTTAACCATTCGCAACATATCTAATTGAAGGTTTCAAATGATGCAAGTTAAAATTTAAGATGACACTCAACATCTCATCTCATTTTCATCCGCTTATCCGGGGTCGGGTCGCGGGGGGAGCAGCTCAAGCAGGGGGCCCCAGACTTCCCTTTCCCGGGCCACATTGACCAACTCTGACGGGGGGATCCCGAGGCGTTCCCAGGCCAGTGTTGAGATATAATCTCTCCACCTAGTCCTGGGTCTTCCCCGAGGTCTCCTCCCCACTGGACGTGCCTGAAACACCTCCCAAGGAAGGCGCCCAGTGGGCATCCTTACCAGATGCCCGAACCACCTCAGCTGACTCCTTTCTAAGTGAAGGAGCAGCGGCTCTAATCCGAGTTCCTCACGGATGGCTGAGCTTCTCACCCTATCCCTAAGGGAGACGCCAGCCACCCTTCTGAGAAAACTCATCTCGGCCGCTTGTACCCGTGATCTCGTCCTTTCGGTCATCACCCAGTCCTCATGACCATAGGTGAGGATAGGAACGAAGATCGACCGGTAGATCGAGAGCTTTGCCTTGCGGCTCAGCTCTCTTTTCGTTACAACGGTGCGGTAAAGCGAACGCAATACCGCCCCCGCTGCTCCGATTCTCCGGCCAATCTCACGCTCCATAGTACCCTCACTCGCGAACAAGACCCCAAGGTACTTGAACTCCTTCACTTGGGCTAAGGACTCATTTCCTACCCGGAGTAAGCAATCCATCGGTTTCCTGCTAAGAGTCATGGCCTCAGATTTAGAGGTGCTGATCCTCATCCCAGCCGCTTCACACTCGGCCACCAGCCGATCCAGTGAGTGCTGAAGGTCACAGGTCGATGATCCAATGAGGACCACGTCATCTGCAAAAAGCAGTGACGAGATCCTCAGACCACCGAACTGCAACCCCTCCCCACCACGACTACGCCTCGATATCCTGTCCATGTATATCACAAACAGGATTGGTGACAAGGCGCAGCCCTGGCGGAGACCAGCATCCACTGAGAACGAAACTGACTGGCTGCCGAGGACGCGAACACAGCTCTCGCTTTGGGAGTACAGGGATTGGATGGCCCTGAGGATAGACCCCCTTACCCCATACTCCCGCAGCACCTCCCACAGTTTCTCCCGGGGGACCCGGTCATACGCCTTCTCCAGATCCACAAAACACATGTAGACCGGATGGGCATA
Organism: Platichthys flesus; assembly: GCF_949316205.1. NCBI lineage: Eukaryota > Metazoa > Chordata > Actinopteri > Pleuronectiformes > Pleuronectidae > Platichthys > Platichthys flesus. Next base: position 26,998,605 of record NC_084945.1, on the reverse strand, counting down.
CTCCCAGGCCCCCTCCAGGATCCTTGCGAGAGTGAAGAGCTGATCTGTAGTTCCACGTCCGGGGCGAAAACCGCATTGTTCCTCTTCAATCTGAGGTTCGACGATCGGCCGAACCCTCCTTTCCAGCACCTTGGAGTAGACCTTACCAGGGAGGCTGAGAAGTGTGATGCCCCGGTAATTGGCACACACTCTCTGGTCCCCCTTTTTGAACAGGGGAACCACCACCCCAGTTTGCCACTCCTTTGGCACTGTACCCGACTCCCACGCGATGTTGAATAGGCGTGTCAACCATGACAGCCCCTCAACACCCAGAGCCTTTAGCATTTCTGGCCGGATCTCATCAATCCCTGGGGCCTTGCCACTGCGGAGATGTTTGACCACCTCAGTGACCTCCACCAGGGAAATTGACGATGAAACACCATCAACCTCGAGCTCTGCCTCCAACATAGAGGGCGTGTTATTCGGATTCAGGAGTTCCTCAAAGTGTTCCTTCCAACGTCCGACAACCTCCTCAGTTGAGGTCAACAGAGTCCCATCCTTACTGTACACAGCTTGGATGGTTCCCCGTTTCCCCCTCCTGAGGTGCCGGATAGTCTTCCAGAAACACTTTGGTGCCGACCGAAAGTCCTTCTCCATGACCTCTCCGAACTTCTCCCACACCCGCTGCTTAGCCTCCGACACGGCAGCAGCTGCAGCCCTTCGGGCCTGTCGGTACCCTGCAACCGAGTCAGGAGTCCTCCAGGATATCATATCCCGGAAGGCCTCCTTCTTCAATCGGACGGCTTCCCTGACCACCGGTGTCCACCACGGTGTCCGAGGGTTACCGCCCCTTGAGGAGCCTAAGACCCTGAGGCCACAGCTAGCCGCCGCAGCTTCAGCAATGGAGGCTTTGAACACCGCCCACTCCGGCTCAATGCCCCCAACCTCCACAGGAATGCCAGAAAAACTCTGCCGGAGGTGTGAGTTGAAGATACCTAGGACGGGGGCCTCCTCCAGACGTTCCCAGTTCACCCGCACTACTCGTTTGGGCTTACCAGGTCTATCCGGAAATTTCCCCCACTCCCTGATCCAACTCACAACCAGATGGTGGTCGGTTGACAGTTCCGCCCCTCTCTTTACCCGAGTGTCCAAAACATGCGGCCTCAGATCAGATGACACGATCACAAAATCGATCATTGATCTTCGGCCTAGGGTACTCTGGTACCAGGTACACTTATGAGCACCCTTATGTTCGAACATGGTGTTTGTTATGGACAATCCATGGCTAGCACAGAAGTCCAATAACAAACGACCGCTCGGGTTCAGATCAGGGAGGCCGTTCCTCCCCACCACGCCTCTCCAGGTGTCTCCATCGTTGCCCACGTGGGCGTTGAAGTCACCCAGCAGAACTACGGAGTCCCCTACTGGAGCCCCATACAGGACTCCATTCAGGGTCTCCAAGAAGGCCGAGTACTCTGAACTGCTGTTTGGTGCATACGCACAAACAACAGTCAGAGTTTTCCCCCCTACAACCCTTAGGCGCAGGGAGGCGACCCTCTCGTCTACCGGGGTAAACTCCAACACCGCGGCGCTCAGCCGGGGATTTATGAGTATCCCCACACCCGCCCGACGCCTCACGCCCTTGGCAACTCCGGAGAAGAATAAAGTCCAACCCTTATCCAGGAGTATGGTACCAGAGCTGAGACTGTGCGTGGAGGTAAGCCCCACCAGATCTAACTGATAGCGCTCCACCTCCCTCACAAGCTCCGGTTCCTTTCCCCACAGCGAGGTGACGTTCCACGTCCCCAGAGCCAGCTTCTGCCGCCCGGGTCTGGTCCGTCGAGACCCCCTACCTTCGCTGCCACCCATGTGGCTGCGCACCCGACCCCAACGGGTCTTCCCACAGGTGGTGGGCCCATGAGATGAAAAGAGGGGGGGTGCCACGTAGTTTGTTCGGGCTATGCCCGACCGGGCTCCGTGGCAAACCCGGCCACCAGACGCTCGCCATCGAGCCCTCCGTCTGGGCCTAGCTCCAGACGGGGGCCCCGGGCTTCCTCCGGGCTGGGTCCCATCTCCTCTTTCGTCGATATTCATTGAGGATGACACTCAACATCAGTGGTGGAAACATGACACTCAACATCAGTGGTGGAAACATTTACTCACTTACTGTCCATGTCTGAATTAGCATTACTTTTTCTCTTTGATTCTACTTTAATTTGTATCAATACATTTCAGAGGTATTAGACTTCAGCGTATAGTTCTCCGCTTTTAAACGTCCCCAGTGATCCTGCAGTGTCTGAGCATCTGTAAAGCACTTTGAGTGGACATCAAGACTAGAAAAGCTCTATATAAATACAGACCATTTACCATTCACCATTTAGAACTTTGAGATTGCACAAAAACACAAATTTTGTAATTTATTTTAGGTTTTTAACATCTAAAAAACATTTTGAAATATCCCAGAATCAACAGTGACAAAAACAGTGATGCTTCTTGACATTGCCTAAACCTATCACACACACACAGACAGACACTCATACACACAAACACATGTTTATGCATATGGACAAAAGTGCAACACAGACTTGTTTTGAATTTTATTGGTGGGAGCTGTTTTTGTGTTAAAGTTCTTTAAACTTTGCTAAAATCATGACTGTTAAAATTCCATACATGACAAGTGAATTTGAATTTGTGTGGAAAATAAACTTGAGGAACATGTTTGATAGTATCATTAATATCAATGACAGAAACTAGTGGAGCAGGGACCTGATGAGTTCAGTTGTCTCTAAGTAGGTGGATTCTTCATAATAACAACAGCGCACAGACATTGAGATTGAACATGGAGACAGAAAACTATCGTAAACAACTAATGGGCGAGACATCCTTTTCCATCTCATGCAACTTTTCCCCGAAACAATAGCACTTTCTTCCTATCCCAGCACATCAAGCACAACCTGCTTTCTCTCTCACTCTCAATCCGCCTTTCCCTCCCTCTCACACACATCAGTTCACACTCTTGTCTAAAGCATGTTCACTCCAGCAACTTTACCAGGGTGTGAAAGTCCATCAGTGTATGTAGCCGCTACAAAGTCAGAGCGTGACAAAAGAAATGACAGTGAATACTGCACTCACACATCATGTACACACACAAACATATTGTGTAGACTGCATTACATCGGAGCTAAAAGCTTATTGTGGTTCATATTCCTTGAAATTTGACATTTGAGTCAAAGTTGTCCTCCGCCCCCCTGCTCCTATGAACATGACACTGTACACCATTTGTGAAAGTCAAGAAAAGAGGAGTGGTGAAACTGGAAAAGGATTTACTTGTTTAATTCTCCTTTATGTCTCCATTTGAATATGTGCACTATTATATACATCTATTTGGTTGTTTGTTAACTTTTACTCTGACTTAAAGGGATAGCTCAGCCCAAAAATGAATATTCACTCAATATCTACTAACCACTAATCCATAGGGGTCCGCCTAGTCCTTTAGCATTTTATTGCTAATGTACAAATCCACATAGAATAAGGACAAACACTGTGTGTGTGTGTGTGTGTGTGTGTGTGTGTGTGTGTGTGTGTGTGTGTGTGTGTGTGTTTGTGTGTGTGTGTGTGTGTGTGGTTACACCAGTCTTTCTAAATAATCACCTGGCTGCCGACCATAGTCTAATTTGTCCCAACATTGTTTCATCATAATACAAACATTTTCAACAACATGATAGATCTCTGTTTAGTCCAACTCTCTCTCTGTTTCTCTGTCATGCCACTGTAGTGGTTGCTTATCAAAATATCCATAAACATTTCACCATCCTCTACATGCAGACAAATACTTTGTCATTAACATCTGTCTATACCACTTGCGCCAAAACAAGGATAACCACACCCCAAGGTTATTTTTCTAAACAAAAATTAAATAAAAAAGATCTGCCTTAAGGGTTCATTTGTTTGCAGTTGCTTAAGTAAATATTTAGGCGTGGTGAAAAACTCCCAACCAGTAGAATTGTACATCTCAAAATATCAGAACAGAGATATGAAGAACAAAAACTCATGTTTCTGCTCTTTTGAAAGACAAATGAATGAAGCCCATGTACTTTGGGAAATACCCAGTGTGGCCAAAGTAGTAGAACATAGCCCAGCTGAAAACCTGAGAGCTGACTTCATCACTCAGCACTAAGAGGCTGCGTTTAGCTCACCTGTCTGTCAAACCCCTGCCATCCAGAACCCCCTCCCGATTCCTGTCATCCCTATTACACTTCTCTGCCTTCTCACTTACTTCTGTTTTGATGTGTCCGGTCTGAACCTTTTAATACATGTGAAAGTGCCAGGGCTTGTCCTGTCATGCTCACATCTACTTCCTGTGCCCGCGACGTCTCCCTGTCTCAGTTGGTGAATCAAATTCCTTGATGGTCTTCACTGCCCCCCCCGCTGCTGCCAGTTTGACTCCGTTAACGTCCCCTGGAGATGATGGCAATGAGGGGTGAGGGAACATAAGGTGACAAGATGGAGCAGTGTGTGTGTGTGGGGGGGGATACAGTGCTCCCTTCCTAAGTAGTGGCCGGTCAGCCAGTGTGCAGAGTGGTGGCCTGAGCGCAGCAGGAGCTGTCCACAGTCTGACTCGTCTTCTTTCGCTCTTTCATGTGCAGGCGTCCTTCACCCCGGGGACAACTGGGAGAGAGAAGAAAGGCTGAGGAGAGGAGGAGGGGGGTGAATTTACCTAAATAAGTTAAGTGAACTTAGATGATATCAGGGTGTTCACTGGTAGGAGCAATGGAGGAGAAGTGCTCTGTGAAGTTGTATCTTCTTGTGTCTACACTGCTGTATGCTCATTAAATCAGAAGTGTGGCAGGTAACTAAGCATGTTGTAAGAGAGAATGTGTAGATTGATGGATCTTTAAAGGATTATTCCTGCACATTAAAACTTTTATGTCAGTTATGATTACATTTACTCAAAGTAATTACTAAGAACTGGGAACGCTGTGACATTGCTACAATAACATCCAGCAGAGCGCAAGAAAATACAGCTTCACACCATCAGGCAGGTTTTAAACAGGCAATTAGGAAAAGCACTTTATTTGGAGGTATAAATGAAAATAGGAGCACCTGGTGATTGCACAAAGAGAGCCAACAAACCATTTACCAAAGACTGTTTGGATTATAATCCAGCCTCTTCCAAACAAGATTCAGTTTAAACGGATTCCTTGATATCGCTTCATTCTCACCCCTTCTATCTCTCAATCTGTTTCCTCAGACACATTAATGAAAAATTTGAAGTTGAGAAAACTATAGCTTGAGAAAATATTTTTCGTTCCTATACATTACAAATACATTTATCCATCACCAAATTCTATTTCGGGAATCTAAATGTATTTAATCTATTGTATTCCAAGTCGGAGTGATATATTATTTGACATCATCACAATTCAGAATTAATCTTCTGTTAAGTCATAATCTTTAATTTATTATTACAGATTTATTGTAGCTAGTCCTATACCTGTTGATAGCCTGTGCTGTGCTGATATCACTCACAATTAGCCCGGTCATGTTGCCCATCAATACCACCCAATGACTCCAGTGTTTCATGTTGGCCGGCTGTAGAAGTGTCCGAACAACTCCATCATCGCACATGGGTAAAAATATGAATAAAAGTCTGTTTGATATCATCACGTTCATGTATATAATATTTTTCCTCAGATACTCCACCATTATTGACAATATTTCATCAAATCATTGACCTTCAGTTATGCTACAAAATGTTTATTCTAATCAAGGCTGCAAATACCCTTATTTTGCTGAAGTTCTTCTTTACACTTGACATGTATTGCACTTCTGTCCGTCCTGGGAGAGGGATCCCGCACATGTGGCTGTCTCTGAGGTTTCTCTACTAAAAGGGTTTTTAGTAGTTTTTCCTTACTCTTGCTGAGGGTTAAGGACAGAGGATGTCACACCATGTTAAACCCCTATAAGACAAATTGTGATTTGTTAATATGGGCTATTGATTGAATGTAAAAGTTGCAAAAAAATGTAATAAAAACCCATTCTGATGCAAAGCATGCTGGGAAGTATATCCAAATGTACTAAAGCTGTGTAATATGAATTAATTGTATTCATTGTAAAATTCATTGGACATTCAGTCAAACAAACACATAATTTTAAGATCTGACTAATAAAGTTAAACCTACAACTCTTACAAATGTTGTCTCAATCAATTAAAAACTTTAAGTTTATTCAATATAACTTTTTACAATTGAAAGGACGGAGCAAACATGAAGTGAAAAGTAGTTTTTCTGATATTATTGATATTAATCAGTTCTCACCTTTATTGAAACAAAGTTTGATTTGTCGGTACAGATTGAATTTTTACCTTAAATTCTCATCATGAAAGAAGAGAAGCACACAGATAAAAAAGCCCCAACCGTCCTTAAATGAAAGACAGTCCAGTCGTATGCTATGTGATCAAATCTGTAATGCTAATGCTTATCCTCTCTTTGCTCCACCCTTAAATAAACACTGTCAATCATTTCATGAGTAAATATGAAAACAGTTGATCTCCCCAGATGTTGGGCTGTTCTTGTAACCCCAGACTGCAAGTTTGCACAACTCAGGAGTAAGCCTTACAGCCCCTGCTTTCATTTTACTTAAGCTTGATGATTAAGATTCCCTTGATTTCTCTTTCTTTATTTCATCTTGCTTTCATTTACTTACTGAAATAATGTTCATTCATGGCAAGTTGCACTTTATTTAACAAGATTGACCCCCCCATACCTCAGAAAGACCCCTCATGGATTCTTGCCCATAGCTGCACAGTCCCTAGGCTAGGCCCGCCGGGACCATATATCTCCCTGTGTATTTACAACGTTCTCTGCATCACTCTCTGTGTCCCTGCCCTGGAAGGTGTTTTCCACCAAATGAACACTCTTTATAGACGTGCGGCCATAACAGGTCTGATTTCCAGCACCGACGTGGGTTGTGTAAGTCTCTGGGAATTGTCAGGCTTCCCACTCGACAAATCAGCCCTAACGTATGATGTTTGGGGTGCAATTTTTATTCCTGTTTGACTGGCCAACTACCCAGAGGTAATGGGATGTTGGAGGCGGAAGAGGAAAACTGCTGGTCGGAAATCTATCCGTGCTTCTTGTGGGTGTGTGTGTGTGTGTGTGTGTATGTCTGTGTGCGTGTGTGTTTGTGTGATTGATCGATGCAGCATCCACTCTCCATTTATATCCCACTTATTCCGAATTGGTTAAGTTTAGGAAAAATGAATCTGAAAAAAAAAAAGGGAGAAAGAGAGCATGAGAGAAGAGCTATGGTGGCAGATTACAGTGAGGCAAGCTCGTACATCTAAGCTGGGGCTGGGGTGTCCATGATGAAGGGGCTGCGAATTGTCTGTGAACATTAAGTTATCTAAATGAAAATCAATAGTGTGTGTTAGTGTGAGTGTG